>NC_083519.1:2138712-2441742 GCF_032362555.1 Amyelois transitella | reverse complement strand
ACCAAGAAAGTTGCCTACACCAACGTAAAGTAGTTTCAACGTTGTTAGTTAAATCTTAATGATATATGCGACATACACATACATAAATCACGCCTCTTGCCCGGAGGGAGACTTCTTGCGCTTCGTCCACATCACAACTCTCTTTATGCAAGCTCGTCGGTTTCGGGTACTCTTGACCAGACCTTTTGCTAGAACATCTCCGATTTAATCAAGGTACGTTCGTGTAGGCCTTCCCACACCAACAGTCCCTTTCACACTTCCTTTGTATATATGCAAGGAGATTTTATTTAACATATATTGTATGCTTATTACAGTGCCAGTGAAAGTGCTAGAGAGATACAAGCAGATTTTGAGCTGGATTTGCGGAGTGTGAGGAGCTCTTGCACGTTGCCAGAACAGCTGACTGCTGGCTATTTGGGGAACAGATAGCAATAGCCGCCTTTGTCGAGCTGTGGTAGAATAAATCCAGGCTAGACGTCGTGAAAGATGGTGAACTAATGGATTTAAATCCATTGGCTCGCATACCATTAAAGTTTAAATCTGAGGACGCCGAAGACCGGACAAAATACAGGACCGGACAAAGTCGGAAATATGATGGAGGTTCGTACATTTATAACTCTTCACGCAAGCTCGTCAGTTTGGTAAATGTAGTCTCTGTCTACCCCTTCGGAAAAGAGTATATGTTTAAGCAAAACTTGTCCGTTGATACCGTCCACCAGAGTAAATGTTTTTGTCTGTTAAGTCCTAATGGTACAACGTATAACACCTAGCCTGGTGGATATTCCCTTTGGTGGCGGTCGAGCCGAATCATCGCTCCCGCTACACATACATACATATGGTCACGTCCATATCCCTTGCGGGGTAGACAGAGCCAACAGTCTTGAAAAGACTGAATGGCCACGTTCAGCTATTTGGCTTAATGATAGAATTGAGATTCAAATAGTGACAGGTTGCTAGCCCATCGCCTAAAAAAGAATCCCAAGTTTGTAAGCCTATCCCTTAGTCGCCTTTTACTACATCCATGGGAAAGAGATGGAGTGGTCCTATTCTTTTTTGTATTGGTGCCGGGAACCACACGGCACTCCCGCTACACGCTTATACCAAAGACCACAACCGCTCGCCAGCTCTCGTGTTGCCAACACCATTAGTTTTGTTTCTTGCAGACGACTCCCGGATAACTGGGACTTTCTCAAGAATAAATTAGTTAATGAACCGGAGTAAAGCGGTTATCTGATAAGCTTCGTATTTATGGTGGAAACTTCCCGGCCATGAATCCGATGTAGATCATGTTTAACTCTCTTGTAATTGCTTCGTGGTCTGACGATCTGATACTATGATTATCTAATTTTTCTTTTCGTGTATTTTACTCATAATTCTATCATTGAGCTTAACAGCTTAACGTGGCCTATCAGACTTTTCAGGACTGCTGGCTTTGTCTGGGGTAGACAAGGGATAGAAATGATTATATGAATGAATGAATGTATTTTGCTCAACTAGTATAATTGTTTTTAAGGTATTTTTATATAAAAACAAGAATAAAAGGCCTGTCTTAATTTTGTTAAACTAATTATGTACCTAACTCAAACTTTTAGTAATATTGGTCACAATCAAGGTGATTATGTTTAGGAGAATACTTCTCTACAGGTCCAAAGTTCGACTATTAGCGCAGGCAAACATTTTTATTGTCAGATAGTTTGTGAACATTGAGTGGTCCCGATTCAAATTCCACTTTTCACACAGAAATATGAATAATGATGAAATATTTCAATATGTACCTATTTCCCTGTAACTATTTCATAATATAAATATACTCATAGTAACAATATGAAAGCTTTTCCACAATACTTGAAGATTATTTCTTTTATTATTGCGGTAATTCAATTATTAATTCTTAACCACGAACAACTCAAAACGAAAACTTAATAAAAATGAATTTATAAAATCCTTTCAAAACAAGCTTTAAAAATACGCGATATCAAGATGTAACCGCAGACTTCAGACAAAATAGAGCAGTCTTTCGAATAATAAAATGAGATGAAATAATAATAGTAAGGACCTAACAGTATTTAGCAAATCTTTGCTTTATTTCAAAAGAGATTATTGAAAAAAAAAAAACAATACAAAACACATAACAAGGTGATGAGGTCATCAGGCTGGATCCTAACTGGGGAAAATAGGGATATTTGTAGAAGAAAGGCCTACATCATGCAGTTTCAGATAGAGATTGAAGAAGAATCATTTATCAGTGGATGCCAAATGATCATGAAAAGTGGAGCTGATTGATGACAAAAGGAAACTAAGGGAAAGGCTAATAAACTTGGGATTCTAATTATATGCTGGATTATGGTAACCTATCACTTTTTGGGTTTCAATTCCATCATTAAGCCATACAGCTGAAAGTGGCCTTTAGGAGGGTTATATGTATGTCATTTCTATTCACTTTCAGCAGTCTGTGGCCGCCAACCGTTTCAGTCTTTGTGTACACTAAGAACGTTTGGCGAGCAGTAAACCATGCTTAGCCACCCGGCTTCGTTTTGAATGCTTGCGGTTTGGACAGAGATTGGCGGAAAGCGATCGCCATGTGGCAATAGCACGTATTTTTTCCGTAATTAGTCCAGCGAACTGGACCAATTTTGAACTGGACCAATTGCGAACTGGACCAATTGGATATTTTGCGAATTGGACATAATGCGCCCAACCGATTTTTTCTTGTACAATTCGGGGATAACATTTTAAAATGGCTGGTAATAGACGCTAGAACGGAACAGCTTTAAATAATTACATACATTATAAATAATTTGTCAATGGTTTCACATGACATCAGAAAACGCTACAATTGTCGTAGCCTAGCATATTATTATATTAAAAAAATATTTTTATCAGACGTGAGACCCAGCCATATCAAATTTTGCCCCTGCAATTTCAAATTTCAACGAAATCCTTATAGCCGTCGAAAAAGCAAAACGACATAAGTATTTGTACGTATATAAAGGTTACATAGAAATATTGCTTGTTTAATAGTTTTAGGATTTGTTCACATTTTCACCACATAAGGTAAAAGCTCCTAATACGGCGGTAGTCAAAATCGCTTCCAATTACGGTGGTATTTATATTTCTTAGTTTTATTCCTGTTCTATTCAGTGTAAGTACATCATAACGCAAATGTGTTATTCTAAATTTATTACGTCGCGACTTAACTGACATTTGCAACTACAACACATTGGCAACACAACAAAATCAATCAGTCTGTGTCACGGCATCGACGGGACAGGTGTTTTCATACAAACGCGGAACAACAAAATTAAGTACACTAATATTTACAAAGGCAATTTTTCGTATTAATAAGCCGTTCAAGTTTGTTTATGAATTACTTATAGCATTTCCCTACATTTAAATTTTTAAATTAAATAGCTTGTTTCACGTTTGTAACTCAGTTTTTATCCAAAAAATAAGAAATAAAATACCGCCGTAATAGGATACGAATTTTATAGACTAATCCTAACTCGGTGGTATAACTCCGTAATAGGAAAAATACTGATAAAATTAAATTGTTTATAACTTTCAAATTATTAAGTTTTTGAATCAGTTACAAGTTCAATTGAAATAATTATTAATCTCATAAATTAATAACCATATTCTGAGGTATGTGTTCTCAATTAGAAATCTAGTTAAATAATAAAACTGTTGAGTACAAAATGTTAGTTTCTTAGGAGGGGTAAAAATTGAGAGGTGTGTTTTAATTTATCACAAATAATATCCTGTGTATAACTGTTACTTCAGTTTTACACATCTTAGCCACAAAATAGTTGTCGTTTGATTAAAAATTTACACTCTTTTGTTAATCGGAATTTTGATGGGTCAGAATTAGGATTATTAAAAACACGAGTAGTTTTCCTAATACGGTGGTAGTTATTTCCAGGTAACTCTGTATTAGGTAATATGGTTTCCTATTATGGCTTTATTAATTAAACAGAAAATCACAAGATTTTAGGGTTTCGTAAATAAATAAAAAAATCGTCTTTTTTCTGATTCTTATTTTTTATAAATGTTTTTTTTTTTTGTAAAATCAAAAACATTGAAAAAATTAAATATTTAAATATCAATTAATGCAATCTACGTAAGTGTTCTTTTCATTTTTTCATAGCTCAATTCAGGCAGCAGTGGCAGCGGGCAGCATTGACGCAAGTTTTAAAAGAGTTTTAAACTTTATTTTCATTATTTTATAGACCAGTAATCGCTCTAAAAAATAAAACTGTTGGTGACTGATGCGGCGTCGGTTGCTGACGACAGCCAGCAGTTTTGAAGCGAAGCTAGTCTAGTAGCGAACGTTTAAAATTCTTCCGAAGCTGTAAATGCTCTTCGGGCTGCTGTCGACCACTGTAACTGCAGCCTGAATTGACCCTAAGCTTTACTTAGGTATCTTATATTAAGTTCACTTACCATTACTAAAGTGATTATTTTTAATATGTAAAACTTTTAGTTACAGTTTACTATCCTCTGCGGAGTGTTAGTTTTTGAAAGACTGATGTTATAAATATTTCATTATTGTTACTTTTTGTTCCTCTACGAAGTGTTGATTTTTGAAAGATTTTAGATGATTGTTATTGTTCGTCATTATTTCTTAGCCAAAGTAACTAATTGTAATAAAAAATAAAACTTAATTCCTAAATGAACCTGCATTTTTAATATTGTTAAATCCGTGAAAGCTGTACACACGCGTGTAGAAAACACTAAATAATAATATATACATATATATACTTTAAATAAATAATATACTTTAAATTCAAAGTCGTCTTTAATTTCATTAAAGTGAAATAATGTAATTAAATAGTCAATGAACGAAAAACTTACAATAAAGGTACTTACACATTTCTATTATTGTTATACATATTATTTGTCCGGAACCTAAATTAATGTACTTCCTGACCCTCCGTATTAGGAGCCGTCTACCGCAGTAATAGGCTCTGACCAAAATCATACCTCCGTATTAGGGAAAATCGACCTGCCTTTTTAAATATTTTTTTTAAATAAGAAATCGCATAAAAGGATACTTAGACTCAACAGCAATACAAAATTTAAATTCCATTTTAGATAATAATTTTGTTTGGAACCTTTAAAAATACTTACTTATGCTTATTTTTGCTTCTTACTTTCAAATGTTGCGAAATACCTCCGTAATAGGTGCTTTTACCTTATTTGGTTTATTTCACAAAGGATGCGTATTGTGTGTTTTTCAAATAAAACAAAAGTTTTTAAATGATTGATAAATTTCCTTAAAAAATCCTTAAATCATTCAAGTTATACAACATATACTGTCATATAATGTCTATATCCCTTGGGGGTAGACGGAGCCAACAGTCTTTAAAAGACTGAAAGGCCACGTTCAGCTGTTTGACGTAATGATAGAATTGAGATTCAAATAGTGACAGGTTGCTAGCTCATCGCCTAAAAGAAGAATCCTAAGCATATAATCCTATCTCGCAGTCACCTTTTACGACATTCATGGGAAATAGATGGAGTGGTTCTATTATTTTTTTCTATTGATGTCGGGAACCACACGGCACAGCTATACCCGCTCCCTATATCTCAGTCCTAACTTTAAATAAGCATTGTTTGTTCTCCCGTCGTCTGCTACCGAAGTTATCTCAAATTTTTGTTAGTCATCTTAATTATCTGATCCTATGTTTACTGCATCTTAATTCGTAGGATCTAAATGTTTGGAGTTTGTTTTGATATCATTTCTGTAGCGGCTTTGTTATATTAATGGCTTTTAGGATTAAGATTGTATTATTCTATTATGTTCTTAGATAATATTAATTACCGTGCCGGTCTTCTGAGAGCTAATGTAGGTCAAAATGACATCGTTTTTTTTTAATTAGAAATTTTCTCTTTTTGTCATTAGATATGATCGTATGAAATTTTCAAATGAAGTAAGATGTCGATAATAATAATAAGAATTTATCAACATATAAATTTTCCCTTTTCAACATATAAACATATAAATCATTAAATAAACAAATACTCAAGTATTTCATGTAAGTAAGTAGGTACTTTATAATTTTGTAAAGATTTTGAACTTTTCTGACATTTAACACAATCGTAGGCATAAACAACTTACCATTCCTGGGCGCTGTCTAAAAATAAAGAAAAAAAAATACTAATTAATTCACACTTAACCTTTAAAATACTAAGGCACTCGCTTAGAAACATAGAAGTACAATATTAGGCACTTCGGACTCTATACCCCAAGATTCCCACTAAAGCAAAACCATGTACAGCAGTTAGTAAACAACACAAACACGATCATACCTCCACTAATACAATCTAAGGGATAACCTTACGAAATTTCCCGCACATTCCGATACAATAGACCGCATAAAATGAAACTCCGCGTTCGGAATAGCAAGTGGTCTGACCACTCGTTAGGCCCGAAATTGGACAATATATTGTACGCAGCTTACTACTATATTGCTGACCTCGAAGTGTCCTTAATATCTTTATGAGAAAATATCTTTTCCGATAAACGTATATGTATATAACGATACGATAACGATAGCCAAACAGCTAAACGTGGCCTATCTGTCTTTTCAAGTCTGTTGGCTCTGTCTACCCCGAAAGGGATATAGACGTGATTATATGTATGTATGTATCTTTTCCGATTGAACGACGTATCTCATTTAATTTTACTATATAAATCTCAATTCTTTCATTTACACGTGGCCTTTCAGTCATTATGAGACTGTTGACTCTGTCTACCCCGTAAGGAATAAAGATGTGATGATATGTATGTATGTACCTATACTTAAATAAGCTCAAAATGTAACCTTAGAGAGAGTATAAGATTATAAGGAAGTATGCAGAGATCGTGGCAAGTAGAAAGAGGTAGTCTCTGCCTACCCATCCGGGAAAGAGGCGTGATTTTATGTATGTATGTATGTATGTAACCTTAGCGAGAGCAATAGAACGGGGCGACCGCCACAAAGGGAAGATCTTCCGCCAAGCTGGTGTTAAGCATAGGGAACCTCTGCTCCGACGATGTTGACTCGGAGGTTGTATTTATGCTCCAATTCGTGAAATCTTTGCCATTGGTTGAGCCCGTCGTATTCAGACTATGATTGGTTGATGGCGTATATGTGGACGTTAGTGAAGTTGCCAAATAACCGTAATAAAACATGGCGGTAAAAAATGAGTATGATTACAAAATACGCGGGAAACTTTCGACACGAAAATCCGTCATCCACACCCTCTTTTATTATTTACGCTGTCGCAAAACCTTAAGAAGGCAATAAACGCAGCTTCGCCTAAATATTGTACGGAAAAAGCTTCACTTTATATTCCAGACATAATTTATTTACCCACAGAATGTCACGTTTCCAGGGGTCACCACGGCTGGACTTAACGACTCGGGAATCGTGGGGTTAACATTTATTATTTAGCAGTATCCGACCCTACACTGGCAACACAGCATCTGGAATGTTCGAATTTTAAAGTTTAATAGTTATTGTTTTAATGGCCAGTGCTGGTATGATAGCTGTTAGTAAACCTTGGTAGGGATCAGGGATGAGTAGCAATTCTGGAGTGTTAGTTCATAATTAGTTTATTTTAAAATTGGAAGTATTAGGTATCTCGTTCATAATTAGTTTATTTTAAAATTGGAAGTATTAGGTTTCTCGAACATTTAAGATTCTCGATTGCATTTTCAGCTGTAAGTTAAGGACCTAAGCCTAAATTTTCATTCAACATAATTAACCATCATAAATTTAGATAACGAGCTTGCATGAAGAGAGTTATGAATGTGGATGAAGCGAAAGAAGTATGCAGAGACGTCCTCTGCAAGTGCAAGTGGAAAGATGTAGTCTCTGCCTACCCCTCCGGAAAAAGGGAATAATTTTATGTATGTATGTTATTTAGATAAAATAGATGAGATCCAATTTGTCTAAATTGAAATTATTTTGGGGTTTTTATTTTTTGAAATTATGTTTTGTATATTATGTTGAAATTATGTTTTGTATATTATGTTAGGTGATTTTAATGGATGGGTGGGTGTAAAGCGTGATGGATATGAAAAGGTGCTTGGTGCGTTTGGTGACGAAAAGGTGAATGATAATGGAAGAAGTGTATTAGAAATTTGTCTAGAGTGGGATCTTTTTGTGTCGAACTCAATGTTTCAACATAAAGAGATCCACACCTACACAAGAGTGGAAGGTATTTTAAAAAGTATGATAGACTTTGTGATTGTAGATGAAAGATTGAAGAACAAAGTGCTGGATACCCGTGCATATCGCGGTGCTGGCATTGACTCGGACCATTTACTGGTGATATCCCGGATAAGAAGGGGTATCTTCAATCGCTGGCGGCACAGGGTAAGGGAGCAAACCAGCGCTTTGGAAAGAGTAAAAGTAGAAAATTTGCAAGATATGGATGTAGGTAAGAAGTATATTAATAGACTGAAGGATGAATTTGAAGATTTAGAGGAAATGAGCGATATTGAAGATGGATGGAAGGAATTTAAAGAAAGAATTGTGAAAGTAGCTGTTGAAGTGTGTGGTGTAAGTAGAAGAAGGAAAGGAAAAAATCACAAAAATGCGTGGATGAGTAAAGATGTGCAAGAACTTGTGCGATTAAAGAAGAAAGCATGGCTGGATTTGTTAGCAGCAAAAGCTAACTTAAGAATGCAAGAGGTTATAGATGAAGATGTGAATGAAGCACGTAAGGAATATAAGAAAATGAAAGATTTGGTTAAGAAAGCTGTGATTAGAAAGAAAGAAGAGTATAAAGAGGATTTTGATAAAAGGCTATCAGAAGACTTTCAGTCAAATCTGAAAGTATTCTGGAAATCCGTAAGGTCAGCCCGAGGAAATACTATAACCAGAGAGCTGACTAGGATCAGATGCCAGGATGGTAGCGTTGTGAAAGGAGAAGAATGTGTACTAAAGATATGGAAGGACTATTTTGAAAGTTTATTTGAAAAAAAGGAAGGAAATAAGAAAGATTTCTGCTATAGCGAAGAAAAAGAGAATGAGATGGAAGGCGAAATTGAAATGTTCGAAATTGTGGAAGCACTTAAGAGTATGAAAGCGGGAAAGGCTGCTGGGTGTGATAGAGTGTCGGTCGAGATGCTTAAAGCAGGAAAAGGCGTAGTAGCTAGTCAGTTGTACTGCCTTTTCAATTTGTGTTGGAGAAGCGGCCGAGTACCAAAAGATTGGTGTAAGGCTGTTATCGTGCCACTTTACAAAGGAAAAGGGTCACAGCTGGACTGCAAAAATTATCGTGGTATAAGCCTGCTTAGCGTCGTCGGCAAATTGTATGCTAAGGTATTGATTAATAGAGTCAGGAATGAAACTGATGACAAAATATGGGATGCTCAAGCGGGATTTCGAAAGGGAATGGGATGTACTGATCAGGTCTTTTCCTTGCGGTGCATAGCCGAAAAGTTTTTGGCCAAGAGTCAAAAAGTCTATTGCACATTCGTAGATCTGGAAAAGGCCTATGACAGAGTTGAGAGGAATGAATTGTGGTCAGCACTTTCTATGCATGGGGTGAGCAGTCTCTTAATACGAGCACTGAAATCCTTATATGAGGATTCGAGTGCTTGTGTCAGGATAAACGGAGCGCACACTGAGTGGTTTAAGATTGAGAAAGGCGTTAGGCAAGGATGTGTTGCGTCACCGTGGCTGTTCAACCTATTTATGGATAGCTGTTTGACAGATTTGAAAGAGTCTAAAAGTGGATTAAGGATGAATGAGTTACTCGTCAAATGTCTGCTCTATGCCGACGATCAGGTTATACTGGCGTCATCAGCGGAGGAGTTACAGGAGATGGTAAACTGTATGCATGAAGCTTTAAAAGAGAAAGGAATGAAAGTGAACGTAAGTAAAACTAAAACACTGGTTTTTGAAATGGAGAAAGAAATGACAGCATGTAATATTTTGATTGGAGGAGAAAAAGTGGAGCAAGTGAAAGAGTTTGTATATCTAGGATCAAAGTTTACATCAGATGGCAAGTATGATAGTGATATTGAAAGGAGAGTGAACGCGGGGAACATGGTGAATGGAGCTTTGCATGCCTTTATGAGCAGTCAGAAACTATCCAAAAAGGCTCGACTGGCTGTGCACAGGGGCGTGTTGGTCCCGACATTAATGTATGGGAGTGAAAGTTGGGTATGGCAAAAGAAGCATGAAAGCAGAATAAATGCAGTGGAAATGAGAGCGTTAAGGAGTATGATGGGTGTGAAATTGAGTGACAGGATAAGGAACAGCGTGATAAGGGAATGTTGTGATGTGAAAGAAGATGTAGTTACAGGAATAGAAAAGGGTATGTTAAGATGGTTCGGTCATGTGGAGAGGATGAATGAAAGCAGGTTGACTAAGCAGATATACAAGGAGAGTGTGGAGGGAAAGGTCGGAGTGGGAAGACCTAGACGAACGTATCTTGATCAAATTAAGGACGTCCTGGTAAAGGGTCAGGTCAAAAGTACCCGAAACCGCCGAGCTTGTATGAAGAGAGTTATGAATGTGGACGAAGCGAAAGAAGTATGCAGAGATCGTGGCAAGTGGAAAGAGGTAGTCTCTGCCTACCCCTCCGGGAAAGAGGCGTGATTTTATGTATGTATGTATGTATGTATGTTTTGTATTTTGCAAATAATTTATTTATTAGACTACAAAAAATTTTGGATTTTTTATGACGCACAAGAATACTTATAAGTAGAATCTATTAACTGTCTACTTTTTTATTGACTTGTTTAAAACATTCATACATACGTATAGTCGCCGTCTACATCCCTTGCGGCGTAGACAGAGCCTACAGTCTTGAAAAGACTGAAAGGCAAAGTTTAGAGAATAGAGAATCAGAACAACCTTTTTATTTTTTTGGAAATTATAAACTTAAAAAAATACAGAAACAAAACTAAGCTTATTTATAAATGAGGAAGTATTTTAAAGCCATTAATCAAATCTAATAACATGCCACAAGAGAGCCAAACTATCTAAAATGCAAAATTACATTAAATTGGAAATAATATATATGTTACAAGTACAGAGGCAAACTATCGAATAAGCTTTTAATGAATATCTTTTGTCTTAAAAATTTTATCGATGGACTTATAACGGTATAAGTATTTTTTATCGATTTAATTATAACGGTATTTAATTGCAAAATAAGAGTAGGATCTTCTACTTTCTAGACCCAAAGGTTGACTCGAAGAGATTGCATTAGCGATAAGTCCGCCTTTGTACCATCTCTATCTGTTTTGTGCTATTTTGCATGTTTTACTCTTATGGTTAGTTTGTCTTAGTTTTATCTATCTATCGTTCAGGTCAAGGTAAGAATAAAAAGAATGTAATTATATACATACATCTATATATATACATTCTTTTTATTCTTATATTCTATATATATATATATATATTATTCCTAACACGTAGACAGAAGACTGAATTTAGGTGTAAATAGTGACAGATTGCTAGCTCAAGAAGAATCCCAAGTTTATTTGCATTTTTCTTGATTGATTTTTTTACAATCTGCATGTAAAGAGCAGCTGGTATTCAATTTGTTTTTTATTTGTTACCCGACAAACTTTGAAGCAATGTTAATGAATTTAGATGAAAAAAATGAGTATGCGGGGACTATAGGATGTGGGAGAGATATTGTCTCTGTCTCTCTCTAAGAAAGAAGCGTCATCGTATGTAGGTATGTAATAGGACCAGCCCATGTCTTTCCCGTGGATGTTGTGACAACGACTACATACATAATATCACGCCTTTTTCCCCAGAGGGGTAGGCAGATACTACATCTTTCCACTTGCCACGATCTCTGCATACAAGGGCAATAATTTTAAATAAATCAATCTTTTAATGAGTGGTGGCTCTGTCTACCCCGCAGGGGATATATACGTGATTATATGTTATGTTATGTTATGTATGTTACAATAACTTTAATACTTTTGCCAATGCGACCATCGATAATCTAAGCCGTGGTCAAATTAGAAGGTCAGACGGGAGTAGTTTTCGTAGTATCGAAAATCGTAAATTTCAGTAAGCAGTCTATTTCTCTGAATAACAATGAACTGACTTTAAATAATGCTGTGCAATCACCTCACGTTTAAATTTTGGATGTTTTCCAGTGAGGCTATATGGGAAACGAATTTAATTAAAATCAAAATAATATGGAAAAAATTTGAATCTCCGACCTAGTAAGTAAGCCACACCTTAACCACTGGACCTTAGGACAGTGGTGAATAAAAAATACTGTGTTAAAAAAGAAACATAAACAATATTTTACCTCAGAAAGATATAATATTGCCATTTTTCAAATGTGTTCTAATAGCAAAAATCGTAGCAGTTCGTAGCACGTTGGTACTACGAGGGCTCAACCAATAGCAAAGATTTCATCAAATGTCACACGCTCCGAGCCTAAAACGGCGCGGCTCTAAAGCTAAATCGCGCAAGCAAGATTTCACGGATTGGAGATAAAATGCAACTTCACACTCAACACCGTCAGAGCCGCGGTTCCCACACCTAGCCTGGTGGAAGATCTTCCCTTTGTGGCGATCGAGCCAGTATCATATTTCCGATTACACGTCTTATTTTTGACATTTCCTTCTTTTTTATAGTTATAATAAATAATTACGAGACATAAGAGTGTTTCTGCAATATCTACGCGAACAAAGTTTCAAATAAAAAATAGAATAAATAACGAAAAATTTCAAAAAGGAAATTAAGCCAAAATTACGACTCGGGCTTGTCCGTTTTTATTAAATACCGGTACATTTGTGAAATTCGAGTGAATTGCTTCAATCCGATGCAATTTCAGTAATGCACATCGCATTTGGATGATGTGAAAAAATAAAGATTCGGCCCCGTTTGATTTCTGATTTATACTCGTAAACGCAGAGCAAAGGCGCCGTAAGGTTTTCGCCACTTTAAAGTGTGCTCGACTTTTATTGTCATACTTTTTTTGTGTGTGTCATACTTTTTCTATTTTATTGACATACTTTTTTTGTGCATTTGTACAAAGGCGATTAAGGAAATAGGTAAGCACATTTACT
The DNA here is from genome assembly GCF_032362555.1 of Amyelois transitella. Classification (NCBI taxonomy): domain Eukaryota; kingdom Metazoa; phylum Arthropoda; class Insecta; order Lepidoptera; family Pyralidae; genus Amyelois; species Amyelois transitella. The sequence goes on along the minus strand of NC_083519.1, from coordinate 2,428,697 downwards.
CTAGTAAGAAGTTGACTAAAAGAGTAAGCACTTTCATTTTGTATAACAATAACGGCCTCTGATGCGCAGTGGTCGTGCGCTTGTCTGTGACATCGGAGGTCCCGGGTTGGAATCCCGGTCAGGACATATGAGTAATGAATTTTCTCTGACTGACTGGCTGACTTGGCTTTTTGTATTGATAAGAATTGTTTTATATATTATTATAGTAACGTTGGGTTGAACACAGGTCTCGAACTTACTTCGAGACTAACTCAATCTGTGTAATCTGTCCCGTGGATTCAAAATATATTGATTAGGTTTTGGTCTAATATAAGGGAATCGCTTGATCATAAAGTGATTTTCTATTTCTTTTCTTAGACATTACAGAAAAGAGACCAACTAGGTCACTACGCACTTATGTATGTTACAGGGGAAAATAAAAGTGGGTATCGATTATGCTATAAAATAATTGTATAAAAAATTATAAACTTTATACAATGTAATTAAAATAAAAAAGACAAAATGCTTCAGCAAATTCCTCGGATGCGTCACCTCAAAAGGCGGATTGCCCCCTGACGTTTAAGACACAGGGTGGCATCCAGGCATTCAGTTTAAATCTTGTGAGCGGCGGAATGCGGGTCTTCGCCGCCATGACAGTTTTGTAATTAGGCGTTCCAAGATGGCGACCGTTAAGAATTTAGCCTGTGTCGGTGTATTAGCCGGTGACTTGCATTTACCCACTTTTGGAATTAGTTATCTCTTTAGTTTGGTGTAAAACTATTCGGGTCAATACATTTCGGGCGTTGATGAAAAACGAAATTGTGTTTAGTCGAGAAAGCTAAAAAGTGTATTGTTTTCTTGTTCAGTATTTACGCTTACTCATTTCTGTAGGGCAGTAGAATTTTATTTTATTTTAATATAGAAAATTTAATAGAAAATGTTTAAAGTCACAAATTTTCTTAAAATAAATTAGATTAAGTAAATATGACTGGTTTTCAATTAATAAATAAATAATTATGCATTTGCGTTTACAGAACATAATGAGATTAATATAATACACAAAATTCGCACAAAAAAACTACCTAGATGGTAGTTTTTTGTGTTTGTGTAGGAAATAAAAAAAAACAAGATTTTTATCTTCTTTTTATCATAGATGTACATCGTATCCTATACCTAGTCTCGCCCTGCCTTTATTCAAATACCCTAAAAGCTTGCCCTGATATATTTGCGCTGATACTCAGAAACCATTTAAGAAGGTACACATTACATGTACCCTCTTTTTTGAAAAGGTGCTTTTATTGTCGACTCTTGTGGCATGGTGGTTAATCTTGCATCATGGTCTTGGGTTCGATTAGTGATTAATAATGGATGTTATATACTTTTCTAATTAACAAGTAATGTTTGTTAAAATTGTATATTTAGGATGCGGCCGTGGTTAAGGATTTGTTGGCTGAATTTTCGCGGCAATAAAAACCTAGGGATAGGCTTACAAACTTGGGATTCTTTTTTTAGGCGATGGGCTAGCAACCTGTCACTAGTTGAATCTCAATTCTATCGTTAAGCCAAATAGCTGAACGTGGCCATTCAGTCTTTTCAGGACTGTTGGCTCTGTCTACCCCGCAAGGGATATAGACGTGACGGTATGTATGTATGTATGTATAAAAACCTAATGTACATTTATTTTGTGCAATAAAGTTTTAAATAAATTAATAAACGTTCTAATATTTCTCTCACATAATCATTTCAGAATTTTCTTTTCGTCAAGGGCTAGTAAACTGTCATTTGCTGAATCTCAATTCCGCCATTATGCAAGTCACCTTAGAACCTTAGTCATATCGAGACTGTTGGCTATATTGACATAAGTGATACCTATATGTATGTATGTGCTCATGGGAATGCAACAGCTTTCTGGGCACATTGCCGCTGGCAAACGATTTCCAGGGGCTACACAATTTATAAATAATAACGATTTTTTTTCTCTTTTTTTATTATTATTAAAAATATTAAAGTAAGTACTTGTTAATAAATACTTTAAAAACAGTACAATAGGTATTATCAGAATCATGTTTCGTCAAATACCAACAGATATTCATCAGCAACACGCTTTGTCAAAAAATTACAGACAAAAAATATCTACAACATGCTTCGTCAAAATGTTTAAAAAATATATTTTATATGTATGTATATGTTCGCTATATAAACATTGATTACATAGTACCGAAACTAAATAAACGTTAAACAGTAGAGAGCACCAAATAAATTCCATGTTCATAGTTAAAATTAGCAAATTACTACTTAATTGTTTCAGACACATAAATCCTGACAATAGTGCGCCCGCATTTTGTAGAATTTCCGGACATTTTGCTGAGAACGGATTAATGTACGATAAAGAGATAGTATAAAACTAAGGTTCTCTTTTTTTTCTAATTTATTTATTTTTGTAAAGGATTTTCATATCAATTCCATCATAAAGCCATACCGCTGAACGTACTTACACTAGGTACATACATAAATATGGTCACGTCTTTATCCCTTGCGGGGTAGACAGAGCCAACAGTCTTGAAAAGACTGAAAGGCCACGTTCAGCTACACACTAGGTACTTACAATTAATACTCATATTTGGTACTTACGCTTGGTACTTACACTTGGTACTTACACTTGGTACTTACACTTGATACTTACACTTGGTACTTACACTTGGTACTTACACATGGTACTTACACTTGGTACTTACACTTGGTACTTACACATGGTACTTACACTTGGTACTTACACCTGGTACATACACTTAGTACTTACACTTGATACTAACACTTGGTACTTATGCTTTTAGAACTTGCAAATTTTGTCGCATTTCTGTTAGTTGGTGTTATTGGTATTTTTTTATAGATGGTGCTAAATGTAGCGAAGCGGATAAAAACTAGTTGTTACACGAAATTAATTTAACTTCTACACTTTCACTTATTCTTCGTGTTTAATGCAAATCAAGTGGAGTGCAGTGACCAAGCTTTTTGTTTTCTGTCAGACAATCGAGATTGAAATAATATTAAAACTTACATTCAGAATTGCGGGCATACCGTTAAAATGTATTGGATTGGTAGCAAAAGTAATTCAAGCGCAATTAATTAATTATTTTCATTGGAAACAAACCAATGAGTTGAAAATTAAGAGTGGAGTAATGAGTCAAAGGGGAAAACAATTCAGCAATTGAATGACGTTTCGACTTCATATATATACATACATACATACATATGGTCACGTATATATCCCTTGCGGGGTAGACAGAGCCAATAGTCTTGAAAAGATTGAATGGCCGCGTTCAGCTATTTGGCTTGATGATTGAATTGAGATTCAAATAGTGACAGGTTGCTAGCCCATCGCCTACAAAAGAATCCCAAGTTTGTAAGCCTATCCCTTAGTGGCCTTTTACGATAGCCATGGGAAAGAGATGGAGTGGTCCTATTGTTTTTTGTATTGGTGCCGGGAACCGCACGGCACCAATCATATATATTGGTTCAGATTTTCAGTTCAATTAATATTGGCAACTAGAATACCTGATAAAGAACCTGTATTGACCAGCTAAATAATAGGAAATATGGAAGAACCTTAGCAGAATAGTCCATCCTGATGAGCATTTTGTGATGGCATGAAATAAATATATATATACGAGACAAATTGTACAGATTAAGATAGCCTGAAACTTATGTTACGAGATATCCATAGGCCACGTTTAGTTGTTTGGTAATCCAATAAATAGCAATCCAATTGAATCTCATTTCCATTATTAATATAATAGAAATGAGATTCAAATAGTGACAGGTTGCTAGCCTAGCCTACCGCCTAAAAGAAGAATCCTAAGTTTTAAGCCTATCCCTTAGTCCCCTTTCACGACATTCACGGGAAAGAGATGGAGCGGCACGTCAATATCAATATACTCTTAATACTCATGCCTGTGAAGTTGAGGGGGATGGATAGTAATGAAATACATACATACGTATGTATATGAAATACATACATACATATATGAAATACATACATACATACATAAAATACATACATACATATATGAAATACATACATACATACATACATGAAATACATACATACATATATGAAATACATACATACATTAATCACGCCTCTTTCCCGGAAGGGTAGGTGGAGAATTTATAACAAGGACTTTATCTTATTCGTGGTAACATAAACAGACCGTTGAAAGCTTATTTCAATGCAATTGTTGCATCCAAAACAGTGTTGAGGCTTTGTATTACAGCCACCTGTTTGCAGTCTGCCAAGTCAGTTGAGACGGCGCAAGTCACAAGTGAACAAAGGATTATAGTTATTACTGAGTTTCCCCCCCCCCCTCCCCCCAAAAAAAAAAGAAATGGTACATTTGAAATAGAATATTTGGAAATAAAATAATTATTTTGTTTAGCAAAAAATTTGAACCTTAACCTAAACCTTAACCTTAACGATCCGCTTTATCCGCGAACTGCGGATAAAGCGGATCTTAGACGACGTGTGACGCGTGTTGAAATAAAATTCCCATTATTCCTGTTCCCGTGTAAATTATCACAACAGACGTCAAAGTATCTAAAGTACATTCATATAAATCTCTATCAAAATCAATACATAAACAGACAGACTAAGTACCTTTGGAAGTTAAGTTGCAACTTGCCGCTTCGTCCGCGTGAAAAGTACCCTATATCCCTCTCTGTTCTTAACGCTTATAAGTAGATATTGATGAGTTTTATGATGGAAGCTTTGATTTTCAGAGTTCAAGATAAGTATAAATATATACACATAGGTATACATAAAATCACGCCTTTTTCCCGGAGGGGTAGGCAGAGACTACATCTTTCCACTTGCCATGATCTCGGCATGCTTCTTTCGCATCATCCCCATTCATAACTTTCTTCATGGAAGCTCGGCGGTTTCGGGTACTCTTGACCTTTGAACCTTTGCCAGGACGTCCTTAATTTCATCAAGACACATTAGTCTAGGCCTATATAATGTAAATTTGAATGGCAACCCAGGCTTGACGTCCTCAAAGATGATATTACGTGTGCCAAAGATCTGAAAACTGAAGACCGGACAAAGAAAGATAGGTATATGTTGGAAAGCGGACCTACTATGGTATGGTAGAGGGTACAAGCGAAATGCGCAAAGATGAGAGAGAGAGAGAGATATGTAAATATGAAAGTATTCCCCGCTTCCCACATGTGTCTCGGCCATCATCTCGTACATTTGTCACCTGCTCCCGTTAAATTGCAAGGGTTCGCCACCTCTAACGAACTCTACGGTAAACTTTGATTACAAATTTGGTAACGCGAACGTGGGATGTTCTGACAAATGAGAACTTACCTTCTCACGTCACTTTCAAATTGTCGTTTTCGTGAAATTTGAATTTAGAATGGCCGTAGTGTTTTTTCATATTTTATCTTAGCGTGGAACTTAGCTCCTATGAAGCCAACATTTCTAGAAGTAAATATGTACGGGACATGGGGACATGCAATTTGTTTTAAAATTATATTTTTCGTTAACAAAATAATCTACTATGTTTCAACTTTGTAGTGCCTCAAATAGTCTCCAAACACTAACTCTGAAAATAACGCGAACTTTGGCCGCGATTGGTTGCGCTATTGAAAATCTTTGCTGATTTTACGAAATCACTGACAATATAAGGTCTCATACATACTACTTTCATCAGTTCCCAAGCAATCTTAGAGTATGTCAGTATACAAACTGCATGTTCGAAAACTCGTCCGTCACGATGTTGGTTCCGGGCGATTTACAGCACCATTAAAAAGTTAAATTGTTCAGCCCGCTACCGAGGTGATACACTGGCTGGATTTTATGAATATATTTCGAAGAATATTTTTAAATTTGCTCCCATATTTTTAGAACATTTTGATTTCTTAGTTCAAACTTGGAACGTGGCGAGTTTTTAAAATAATATTTCTTAGTTTTAAACTTCATGTTTTGGAACTTGGCACGCCATAAATAAAAAGATGCACTCGTTGATAAAATGAACGATAACTTTGTTTGGATTATTTCTGTACGCGAAGAATTCAAAATAAGCTTAATAAGTTACAATATTCTTAGTAAAACACATCCATTACGTACATAATACTACATTTAACATTATTTTAGTAACATTCACTGTTAGAATTAGGCTAAGACTCAGATATCTGTAAGCCTCTTAGAAAGATCTCTCATTCACAATTCAATCAAAGAATAGATTATAAATTAATAAAAAAAAAACCATTTTTTTAACAATTTTATGCGCATATGCATAAAAAAATACATAATCAAATAAAGTAGATACAAAACAAAGGAAAATAAAACGTTAAATCACGCCGCCATTTTTTCATATTGTGAAAAATTATTCCACTTGCGCGTTTTTGCGTTATAAAATTTGGTGAGCCTGCGTTGAATTCTTAAGAGGCGAGTTATAAATAGGTTGTTACATGCAATAGTCTAAACAAGCTCTTGGGTTTGCGTGTGCGATCAACTTACTTGGTCGCCCGAGAACTGGGAGCAGAGAAATGTGGATATGACAACAAAATAAATTAAAAAAAAACAACAAAGGATTATATAGTATTAGTAGCTTTATATAAATAATAATAAGCTTTGAATAACCCAAGACGAAAAGGGCCTATAACAAAAAAGGCCTTGCTAAAAACTTAGTTAATAATCACAATATGAAACGTCCCATAGTTGTTCTATCAGTTTTTATGCACCATGTAAGTACTTAAAAATTCTATTGATATATTCTATTTTATTTATAATTTAAATTTCATCATAATCAGATCTACGGTTCGAAAGTTATCGAGTTAAACATACATACGACTGTTGGCTTTGTTTACCCCGCAAGGGATAAGGACGTGTTTATATGTATGTATACTCATAGATATAAAAAATGTTAATTCGTCCCAAGTAAAGTCCCTCTCTCGGTCAATTATTTCATTCATTATAGTTGTAATACATAACTTACATGCACACATGCTAAAATCACGTTTATATCACTTACGGGGTAGACAGAGCCAAAAGAAGAATTCTTTTCATGAAAATCGAAGGCGCTCGCTAAAACCACACGGCAGAATGGTTACGATTTACGATATACTATACCTACCAACAATACCTCATCCAAACATTCGTACGTCGAAACTGTAAGCAAAACACGTACGAACCGTTTGTTTCCATACATGGGAGACGCCAGTTCTGAAGCGGCGAAATTGTACAGAGAATTTGGGGATAACCCTGCGTAGAAATAAAGCATGAACGCGCTGTATTTTCGTGCTTTAAGCGATGGAAGCTTTAAATGGTGGTCGTAAAGAATTTGTCGGCATTTCTGGACGCCGTGAGGGTAATGCGTTGGACTACGTTTAAACAAAGCATAAATACCATTTAATCACGTCTATATCTCTTACGGGGTAGACAGAGCCAACAGTCTTCAAAAGACTGAAACACCACGTTTCGCTGTTTGGTTTGATCATAGAATTGAGATTCAAATAGTGACAGGTTGCTAACCCATCGCCTAAAAGAAGAATCCCAAGTATATAAGCCTATCCTTTAGTCGCCTTACGACATCCATGGGAGAGAGATGGAGTGGTCCTATTCTTTTTTCTATTGGTGCCGGGAACCACATGGCACTTTCTTTTTTAAAGCGGTAAAAAGTAATAGTACAAAACTAGAGAAAAGACAGACAAAAGAAGTTTACTAAACAAAAGACAACTTGAAAAAATAAAAGACACGAAGTAGACAAGAGTGTAGTCGTTAAATCGATACACATTGTGAGCGTACAAGGCGAAAAATACAAATTCATTTTTGATGAGAGAAATACCTTTACGTATTCATGAGGAGGCACGATTGAGAAATAATTCCCTCGAGAGGACTATGGGGCTCCGCTAAGACTTCTAATATGTAATAGATGTGACGTTAGATCGTTTTAACACGGATTTAAGGACGGATGTAGAAAAAAAACCGGGTTAATTTATGTATATAGTGATTAATTTTTGAATTTTGATAGTGATAATATAACATGTTATGTTAAAAGAAAATACAAGATTCATGCGTTATTTTACCAAAATTATTATCACAATCCCTCTGGTTCCAGTTGTATCCTCTTTACATACATATAATCACGTCTATATCCCTTGCGGGGTAGACAAAGTCTTGAAAATACTGATAGGCCACGTTCAGCTGTTTGGCTTACTTACTTATTCTATCTTCTTTACTAGTGCAATTATAGCAATTATAAATAGTATTAATTACCGAAAATCCAGCCTCTTAATTCTATATTATGTCTATGACGCCTGGGCTCTTTTTGATATCCAGGACCAAGTTGTTATCTCGCATGCTTTAGTGGAGTTTTTGTTCTAAAATCCACTCCTGTTTGTCTGTCTGTGGGTATAAAGAAGATTTTTTATTTTACGCATGATGTTGTTATGCGTCACATAGGGGTAGACAGAGCTAATATAATTTAAAACAATAATTCAGAAGCACAAGTGTTATGTTGAGTATTTCTAAGCTTTGAAATAGATGTCGATGTGAGGAAATATTTGTCACATATTACAAACATACATACATATATTCATCCCTTGCGGGGTAGACTGAGCCAACAGTTTTGAAAAGACTGATAGGCCACGTTCAGCTGTTAGGCTTAATAGAATTGAAATTCAAATAGTGACAGGTTGTTAGCCTATCGCCTAAAAGAAGAATCTATTCTAATATTTTAGAAAAGGATGTAGTGGTCCAATTCTTTTTAATTAGTGCCGGGAACCACACTGCATATAATAAAGTTAGTGACAATATCATTTAATTTATGTACCAACACAATTTGAAAGCAAACAGTCTTAGAATGACACAGTATACATACATTAAATCACGCCATTTCCCGGAGGGGTAGGCAGAGACTACATATTCCCACTTGCCACAATCTCTGAATGCTAACTTTTATATCTCTCTTGTATTATCACTCCGCATAGTATAATTAAAAACCTCCTTTTTTTAAAACAATCAAAACAAAATCACATCGTCAAAAGTATGTACATAGAGTCAAAACCAAATAAATAATAACGTTCCGTTTTCAAAAGTCGGTTAACCTTTTTGTTTGAAAATGTATGTAAACAGAGAATCAACTATTTTGTTCGTAACTATTAGAACATGCACAGTTGCCTTTTTCCGATATTACAGCCCAATGATCGTGTTGTTTGTCAGATGGAAAGTTATTTTGCTCTGGGTCAGTACACAAGCCTGTCTGACTGTTACACCGTGTCGATATTTAGTTTATTTGTTCGTATATCTTTATATAATCACGTTCATATCACTTGCGGGGTAGACAGAGCCGACAGGTACACAAACCTGTCTGACTGTTACACCGTGTCCATATTTCGTTTGTTGGTTTGTTATATCTTTATTTTACATAAATTTACGCATAACATATGTATAATCACGTCCATATCCCTTGCGGGGTAGACAGAGCCGACGACTGTGTTATTAGAAAGAATATAATAATAATGCAAGTCTGTCCATATGTGCAGCACTTAGTTTTGTTAAGATGAAATCATTCGACAATAGGAAAGTTTTTTGTACATAGAATATATTATGACTGAAACAATAAGTCAATTTGATGAGATGAGTCAAAGTGATCGGTCTGTAAATATACAAGTTGTTTCAATATCCATAATACATACATATGATCACGTCTATATCCCTTGCGGGGTAAACAGAGCCAACAGTCTTGAAAAGACTGATAGGCCACGTTCAGCTATTTGGCTTTAAGATAGAATTGAGATTCAAATAGTGACAGGTTGCTAGCCCATCGCCTAAAAGAAGAATCCCAAGTTTATAGACCTACCTCTTAGTCGCCTTTTACGACATCCATTGGAGAGATCTCTCTCCCATGGATGTGGAGTGGTCCTATTCCTTTTTTCTATTGGTGCCGGGTACGACACGGCATAAATTATAAATAACTTCATATTTCGCCCAGGTCGGTGTGACAGGCGGATAATAAAAATAATGCATTGTAAGGTAAATCTGCAAGATCAGCGCTGCGCCGGCCCCGGTAAAATAACAACAGAGATCCACCAATCGGATACAACGGTACCTAGTTACTGTATTTATTTCCATATCGGTGGATTTATAGCTCGGTTTGATTGAAAGTAAATATTAATACTTTGTCATAAAATTTGGGTAATGAACACCGTGGATTAATGATTATATTCGTTTTGGCTTGATACACAATCATTACTATTTAAACTTGTACAAGCTAAAAACTTATTCGAAATTGTTATTAAGTTATACCTAAGTATAATCACGTCTATATCCCTTGCGGGCTCGACAGAGCCAACAGTCTTGAAAAGACTGATAGGCCACGTTCAGCTGTTTGGCTTTATGATGGAATTGAGATTCAAATAGTGACAGGTTGCTAGCCCATCGTCTAAAAGAAGAATCCCAAGTTTACAAGCCTATCCCTTAGTCGCCTTTTACAAAATCCATGGGAACGAGATGGAGTGGTCCGATTCGCTCTGTATAAGTTAACAAGGAGTTCACTTGCCGCTAGAAATCAGGTTAATTAAAATAAAAAATTAAAACACAAAATCGCAGTGTTTATTTTGACACACAGTCTGTAATATTTTATATTGTATAAGCTTAAAACTAATTCAGAGCTATTATAAATTTCCTTCTCGTAGTTTTTCAGACAAAGCCGCGGGCTGCGCTAGACGTTAAGATCTGTTTGGATGTAAGTTGGATTCGCTTTGTATAAGTTGTGGTGCTCCACAAGGAGTTCACTTGCCGCTAAAACTAATAAGGCATTCGTGCGCAGCATTTTGTGATTTTAGAGCTTGTTAAGGAACGGGTTGTGTATATTTACAACGAATGATCACAAGATCGTAAAACAATATAAATTAGTTAATAATAAAATGATAGAATGCACGAAACTTAATACATAATCTGAATTTTAGTTATAATTTTGACGCCCTAAATGTTTTAAATTCATTCAAAATACGGTGGGAAAGTTCATTTCAAAAATTATTTAAGAATAAGTATCAGTGATAATTATTGGAAAAGCGAAAAAAACTTAGTTATAATTTTTAAATAGTGTTTCGGACACGCCCAATAAATTTGCACTTCGCTATATTTCAAGCAGTGTTTCCTTTATTGATGTCTTTATTTCACAAATGTTTTAGTTGTTGTGGAACTAAATCTAAATAATTGAACACCACAACAAAAATAAGTCATCATGCCTTTTATAGTGTTGTATTATTATCTTCTGTCACAATATAAGTTGTTGAAAAAAGTTGTTTATATAAGATGGGAAACCGACCCATTCTTTGGATAGTTTAGAGTCCACCTCGGCATAGACTTGAATTGACTTGACTACTTAAATGCAAAAGATTTGTGAATTTAATACATGCATACATACGTATAGTCACATCTATATCCCTTGCGGGAAAGACTGAGCCACCAATCTTGAAAAGACTGAAAGGCCACGTTAAAGTGTATTGCTTTATGATTGAATTAAATATCTACCTAATAGTGTCAGGTCGCTAGCTCATCGCCTACAAGAGGAATCCCAAGTTTATAAGCCAATGAATTAAAAAGCAGTTGTAAATTTAAGATAGTGTATAGCATCCTTTATAATAAATGCTGTATTTTGGTCTAAAACTACACGAGACAATAGCTTCTTGATGTAAACTTCGTAGTTCACTCAAAGAATAACGGGTGTTGCTTGTAATGGCACAAAACAAAGCCTTAACTGCGACAGACTTTAAGATCTGAATTTCGGACATAAAGTAAGAGTACTTTGTTTTGTGTACTAAGACTCAACGCTCTCGGTAGAACGAAATTTATAAAAGTATAATTGTACGAAGATACGATTTAATGTGAATTTGAATTGATAAAAACCTTTCTTGTGATGTTTCTGTTAATCCCAGGCATTAATTTCTTTAAAGGTATTTATTATAAAATATAATATTTTCTTGAATATATTTCTTTAAAAGTGTTTATTATGAAATATAGTATCGTTGGGTTAGTATCTCTTAACACAAGCCTTGCTAATTCAATCTGTGAAATACCACCATATATATATTTTTTGTATTCTTTATTTAATGAAGCCTTTAGGGAATTTAGTAGAAACTAGAAGTTCATTGGTTTGAAAACTAAACAAATTAGTCTTAAAAAATTTCAAAATTAACATACTTTATCTCTTAACAAACTAACAATACGTCAAAGATACAACACAACCTACAAGCCTGTATTAAAGTTAGATTAGACCGAATCAGTGGGAGTCCTCGACTTGAATGAACGCTCTAAGTGGTGTGCCCTCACTTCAAACTTGGAGGACGAATAATGGCAGAGAATAATTGAATTTTAACCAATTCTCGCGGACTTCTGTCTAGTAATACCAAACCAGCGTAACTTGACCTCCTAACCCTGGCGTGTTTCATATAAAAGAAGAGAAGTTTCTATGATCACTTTATACTTTGAGGGGTCAATGTGAGTGGTCGTGACACCCTTGGTCTTTCAAAGGGTCTAACGGAATAAAATGCACTTAGTGAGCGACTGTTTTGTGCCGACCTTTCAGCTGAGAAACAAGATTATGTGGAGTGATAGGCGTGAGGTGGTCCATTCGATTGACACTATAGGTCGATATCTTTTGATGTGAATAGACTCTTTATACTCAATTTCTTAACGTGCGTATCGGGATAAATTTTATTGGGAATTGAAGGGGAATTAATGGAGTACCTTTCTATAGATTGACGCTTATTTATTCCGCTTTAGGCGTAAAAGTTCTTACGGTACTAAAATTTGTAAAGTCTATAAACCTAGTGATTTTATGCATGTAACAGAGGGCTATCGAAAAGGAACATACTTGGTGTTCTGTAACCAGTTCCTTCTTTCTTCTGTAAGCATCCTTACCATTCTAGAGACCCGGGGTACACCTTTGACCATGGATTATTACACTAAGCGAAGTCATCTGATCTCTGCAACCTTTGCAGATGAACCTAACCCGTATTAGATCATGTTTATAGATCTATTTGCCTGAATGTGCAGGTTTTAATCACGATGTTTCCTCTAACCGTAAAAGCAACGGTTAGTATTCAAAGTAATGTATATAACATAAAAAATAGTATAGGTAGGTATTGGGAAAGTGACTACACCAATGAGATGGTTATGGCTGAAAATAATATATTTTGACTCTTTAATTCTTCATACATAACATTTTGATATAGAATTGAGAAAAATAACAATATTTAGCGCATGCAAAACTGAAGTAAAGTACATACGTTTTTAAGGAAAATTGTTTCCACGTTGAAATTAAACGTAATTATGTTTGTTTTTTTACACAAAATGTCTCTCACAAGTTTGTGAGCTAAGGCGGAAGTTTCGCGAAGTATTTAAAAACTAAAATAGCTTCTTTTGTTCCCGGCAGCTTACACAAATTAAAGTTGAAACTCAGTTTGGGTTCGTATTTAAATGGTAGTTAAACAAAAAAACTGCGTTTGTGAATTCTTGAGACCTCTGTGACTTGGGTTTGGAAAGGTTCTTATAATGGGCGACTTGGACCCCTGAGTGGGTCAAGATGAAAAATGATCTTTTCAAATTGATCTAATTTTGGATAGCCATATTGAATACTATAAAGGGAATGTTAAATTTTTTTGTATAGTATCTGATTTTTTAATCTAACATTGTACCTTCTTTGTTTTAATTTTGGAAGGCGTATTAATTTTCGTCCAAAATAACGAACGACTGAAGTCAGTATTATGACGTCACCTGACATTCTGTCCAATCACAGGGCTCCGTGAAAAATGGTAGATAACATTAATATGGAAAACTTTTCTCGGGAGTGATAAATGATCCCAGATAAAATACAAATTACGAAACGGAACGGTATGAGAGTATTTATATTGTACTTATTTGATGGAATTGATAGATGACCTTTGATAATGAGATTTTGACCTCGGGAATCGATGGTTGAATCATTAGACACGAGATTAAAGGCTAGACATAGATTCTCTCCTTTTCTTTACATCTCAGGTCTGCTCCTGCATGGAGTACTGTTCGCGTCTGTGGAATAGATCCGCCCACTTCAGAAAATGATTTAGGGATGAGCACTTTTATCCCCTTAAACAAAAGAGCGAGTAGTCGAATAGGTAAGGTGCGCAAAAAAGGCACAGGCTTCAACTTGCTTTAGTCCCGGTTATATGCTCACCACTTTAGAGGGGAGCCTGGGGTATGCCTTTGACCATGGATCCTGGATTGGGTGAGTCAGGTTCTTTACACGAAGACTTCCATCTGATCTTCGCAACCTTTGCAGGGGAACTTAACCCGTATTGGGTCGATCAAGGTTACACATTCAGACACCTGAATGTTTCCTCACGATTTTTCCCTCGCCTTGAAAGCATCGGTCTGTATTCAAACTAATGTACATAACTATGAAAATAGTCATTGTTACATGGTCAAGTTGGGATTCAAACGTGTACCTTTTATGCACATCATGCATTTTGACGGCCTCTGTGGCGCAGCGGTAGTGCGCTTGTCTGTGTCACCGGAGGTCCCGGGTTCGAATCCCGGCCAGGGCATGATGAGAAACGAACTTTCTCTGATTGGCCTGGGTCTTGGATGTTTATCTATATACGTATTTATTATAAAATATAGTATCGTTGAGTTAGTATCTCGTAACACAAGTTTCGAACTTACTTCGAGGCTAACTCAATCTGTGTAATTTGTTCCGTATATATTTATATTTTTTTATTTTAACCTTACCAATTCGAGCACCAACGCTCTAAGTATGAACAATAGTATATTATCTTTAATACTGATTGTCCAGTTTCCTTATTACATACATGCATATGGTCACGTCCATATCCCTTGCGGGGTAGACAGAGCCAACAGTCTCGAATAGACTGAACGGCCACGTTCAGCTATTTGGCTTAATGATAGAATTGAGATTCAAATAGTGACAGGTTGCTAGCCCATCGCCTCAAAAAGAATCCCAAGTTTATAAGCCTAACCCTTAGTCGCCTTTTACGACATCCATGGGTAAGAGATGGAGTGGACCTATTCTTTTTTGTATTGGTGCCGGGAACCACACGGCACCAATAACAATAGTATATTATCTTTAATACTGATTGTCCAGTTTCCTTATTAGAGTGAGCAAATTCTTAGAGCGTGCTCAAATGAACGTGAGGGCAATATTGTGCTCGCGCCTGACACGGGTACCACCCTCGTCCTGTTTTCCTGTTAATTTCGCACGTCCGTTCACAATTCCATGTTAAGATCCGAATGTTTAGATTAAATTAAATAGGTGTAAGCGGATAATAAACTTGGGATTCCCCTTTTAGGGGTTTAGGCTAGCAACGAGTCTTTAACGACGTCAACGAGGCTAGTGCCGTGTGGTTCCCGGCACCATTGCAAAAAAGAATAGGACCACTCCATCTCTTTCCCACGGATGTCGTAAAAGGCGACTAAGGGATAGGCTTATAAACTTAGGAGTCCTCTTTTAGGCGATGGGCTAGCAACCTGTCACTATTTGAATCTCAATTCTATCACTAAGCCAAACAGCTGAGCGTGGCCTATCAGTCTTTTCAAGATTGGTGGCTCTGTCTACCCCGCTAGGGATATAGACGTGATCATATGTATGTATGTATGTACGAGTCTTTACGTATGTATGTAAAATTTATGGGGACAATAATTACAGAAGCCACAGACATGTGCCGTGTGGTTTCCAGCACTTTAGAATAGAACAGGGAAAGATGTCGTTAAAGGGGCTAATGGATAGGGTTATAAATTTGAGATTCTTCTTTAAGGCGATGGGCTAGCAACCTATCTCTATTTTAATCTCAATTCTATACATATGGTCACGTCTATATCCCTTG
Organism: Amyelois transitella; assembly: GCF_032362555.1. Taxonomy (NCBI): domain Eukaryota; kingdom Metazoa; phylum Arthropoda; class Insecta; order Lepidoptera; family Pyralidae; genus Amyelois; species Amyelois transitella. The sequence continues at coordinate 2,412,830 of NC_083519.1, read as the reverse complement.
CGGGGTAGACACAGCCAACAGTCTTGAAAAGACTGAACGGCCACGTTCAGCTATTTGGCTTAATGATAGAATTGAGATTCAAATAGTAACAGGTTGCTAACCCATCGCCTAAAAAAATACTAAGTTTGTAAGCCTATCCCTTAGTCGCGTTTTACGACATCCATGGGAAAGAGATGGGAGTGGTTCTATTCTTTTTTGTATTGGTGCCGGGAACCACACGGCAATTTAAGCCAAAGCTGAACATCGCCTATCAGTCAAGACTGTCGGCTTTAACTGCATCCAAACATAAAATCACGCCTCTTACCCGGAGGGGTAGACAGATACTATAATATCTTTCCTCTTGCCACCGACCCCTGCATTTATCTTTCGCTCCATCCAAAGTCGTGAATACCAGGCGACATTTTTAATTCAATAATCTAACTTATCTTGTTCGGAGTAATGATGAAATAGACCAGTTGCCTAATATTAATGATAGCTATATAGCAGTAATGGCTCAATTCTTCTTGATTAAATTGATCATGCTTCACTGGTTTCATATTAATAATCAGGTTATATGACATTATAACGGCAATAAACCTTACCTAGATATATTAAATTAGAGTTTGTATCAAGACCTAGGCTACATATGTACAGATAGACAAAACTGATATTGTTGAACTATATATATAAGAATTCACTAATAATAAAGAGAACAGATTTGTATTTTTATGTAACGAATTAACTCACAATCTCTATATATACATATAGTCACGTCCATATTCCTCGCGGAGAAGACAGATCCAACATTCTTGAAGACTGAAAGGCATCTATTAGCTGAATGGCTTCATTAAGGAATTGAGATTCAAATAGTGACAGGTTGCTGGCCCATCGCCTACGAAGAGTATCCCAAGTTTATTAGCAATGTTATTCTTTGTTATTATAAACAGGGATTTCCACGGTTCAATCTATGTTTACCTACTTCTGTTATTATTGCGCTAAATATAGTCCAGTTTAACTAACAGTCGGACAGTTATTTTCGTATTGTTTATCGCGGCATGTAGACTTTAGGCACATAATTATTAGTACTTTATTGTATTTTAGGATTAAACGAGTTGTCCCAGTCTGAGATTTCAGAACAGACGCATTACTTGTATTTAACAAATATAACGTGACGATGTGTATTACAATTAATGTAATAATTATTATATGTTTCGGTAAGTTATCTTTCATGTTATTGTTTAGTAGATGAAATTGAATTTTCATACATACATACATATGGTCACGTCTATATCCCTTGTGGGATAGACAGAGCCAACAGTCTTGAAAATACTGATGAGCCACGCTCAGTTATTTGGCTTAATGATAGAATTGAGATTCAAATAGTGACAGGTTGCTTAAAAAAATAATTTGTAAGACTATCCCTTAGTCGCCTCTTACGACATCCATAGGAAAGAGATGTGAGTGGTCCTATTCTTTTTTGTACTGGTGCCGGGAACCATACGGCACTGATTTTCGAATTTATAATTTGGTCTTCTCCCTCCTGGCTTTAGTCCCGGTTGCATCCTCCCCTCTCTGGAGAGGGGGGACGTATTCATGTGAATTTTCTGATGTTATAATAAATTATATTTATTTTTTAATTTATTTGTGTCTGTGTGTTAATGAAATGTAACAATACTACTGCATTTCTTTTATTTACAGTAAACATAAATGGTATTTCTTTAAGAGATATTGCAAGAACCAAACGGGTGAGATATTAAGATATTAATTTTGCATACATACATTTACATATAATCACGTCTATATCCCTTGCGGGGTGGACAGAGCCAACAGCCTTGAAAAAGACTGATATGCCACGTTCAGCTGTATGGCTTAACAATAGAATTGAGATTCAAATAGTGACAGGTTGCTAGCCCATCGCCTAAAAGAAGAATGCCAAGTTTATAGGCCTATCTTAGTCGTTTCTACGACACATAAGAAATGAGATGGAGTGGTCCTATTATTTTTTTTATATTGGTGCCGGTAACCACACGGCACAGTAAGTGATGCATGCAACGTATCACTCATTTATATGCTGTCATTAGAAAATCTCAAGCTAGTCACCTAAAGTGTAATTGGGAATGTTGAACGACAGAAAATTTAATTAAAAAATTAAACTACAAAGGCGATAATTTTAATTGGGACCACCGCTGATATTAAGCGTTTGTTGATGAAACGTATTATATTTGGTTTCTCATAATCTTCAGATTCCAGTGATATTATTTGTCGAGCCTTATCTCGACTGAGCTTATGATAACAATAATCAAAAATACTTATATGAATTAAACAGTTTTGTTCAACGCCCCTTTATAATAAATGTGGAATTCATCAATTAGACGTATAAACATCAGAAAACGCTATACCTACCATCCAAAATAATTGCGCCATAAAAAAAAATTGAAAATACCTTTGGCATTTATAAATTAGGTAGGTATCATATAACTGTTGGCGATATTCAATTTTTGCTTGAGGAAAATATAAACTTTTTGTGGTTTAAGATACTCGTCTCGTACATTGACTCTACAATGATTCAACATTTACAAATAAATATTTTTTTACGTTGTCATTAATATTATTGCTATAAAGAGCATCGGTAAGTATTCAAACTAATATTAATAACTTCGAAAGTAATCATTGGTACATGGCCGTGGTGGGATTCAAACCTGTGCCTTTCTGCGCATCACGCATTTTAACCAGGCACCTTACCAATTCGACCACCGACGCTCTATTTTGACGGCCTCTGTGGCGCAGCGGTAGTACGCTTGTCTGTGACACCAGAGGTCCCGGGTTCGAATCCTGGCCAGGGCATGATGAGAAAAGAACTTTTTCTGATTGGCCTGGGTCTTAGATGTTTATCTATATAAGTATTTATTATAAAATATAGTATCGTTGAGTTAGTATCTCGTAACACAAGTCGCGAACTTACTTCGAGGCTAACTCAATCTGTGTAATTTGTCCCGTATATATTTATTACATTTATTTATTTATTTTATGAAGTATTAGAGGCCGCCCGCGACTTCATCTGTATGGAAACCCTATCAATCCCACGGTAACTCCGGGATAAAAAGTACCGTACCTATATGTTATTCTGGGTCTTCAGCTACCTACATACCAAATTTCATCGTAATCGGTTCAGTAGTTTTTGCGTGAAAGAGTAACAAACATCCATACTGACATACCCACAAACTTTCGCATTTATAATATTAGTAGGAACATTTATCTTAATAAGCCAAGAGAATAAGACGGAATATAAGGTAACTACTACCGAATTATTAGTCTCTTTAAGACTTTTGGTTCTGTCTACCCCGCAAGGGTTATAGACGTGACAATATGAGGGAATGAATTTGCATGTAAAAAATTTGGAGAGTTTTTTACGGACGCCAGCCCTATATGGCATTCCTGATAGTTCCAGCTTCATGCAGACTATGTCTTTTCTGAAGTGGCTCTGCTGTTTTCACAATGTCTCTAAATGTTGTTGTTGTTGTACAAAGATCTCTTATACATTTTATTTTCTTCTAGCAAATCCTTGAAGTTGAGGAAAATTGGGTTTGGGGTTATTATGAAAATAACACTCCTATTTCGAAGGTGAATTATTTTCTTGATCAATTTCGATATTTGTTTACTTGATTTTAAAATTAATTTAGTCGAGCAAATTTTAAATTATGATGTTTTTTTTATTGTTTACAGGAAAATAAAGCTAAGATAATCAGTACTTCTACAGAGGCATCTTTTCTTAAAGCTACAAAGGCGCCTTTAGAACAATTAAGACAAGACACAACTATAACAACGCAAATTAATTCAACGCCTACTTCTACTTCTTCTCCTGAAACGACTACACGTAATTTTTGTGATCCAATCCCGAAGCCGGATTTTAAGGGGCCAGGTCTAAGAGTCAACGAGGAAAGTAAGATTGTATTAGATCTATGGAATATATTGTGATGCCACTATCAAAAATATAATACATATATATAATCACGTCTATATCACGGGTTAGACAGAGCCACGTTCAGCTGTTAGGCTTAATGATAGAAATGAGATTCAAATAGTGACAGGTTGTAAGCCCATCACCTATAAGAAGAATCCCAAGTTTATAAGCTTATCCCTTAGTCGCCTTTTACAATACCCATTAGAAAGAGATGGCCCCTCCATCTCTTTCCTATTAATTTTTATATTGGTACCGGGAACTACACAGCACTTTTTTTGCAAATGTTTATAATAGCGTTTTGTGTGGAAATATGGTTCCGTGTCCAATTATTAAACATACATACATACATACACATGGCCACGTCTATATCCCCTGCGGGGTAGACAGAGCCAACAGTCTTGAAAAGCCTGAATGGCCACGTTCAGCTATTTAGCTTAATGATAGAATTATTAAAACTGTTTTAAATTAAGCTGTGTGCTCAAAGCGAAAGTACTTTTTTCCAGAATGTATGGGTTACATTTGGGAGTTACAAAATAGAATTAAAATGCAACAACAAGATGAAATATGTAAGTTTTTGTATATATATGGCTTATCAAATTATATCTCATTGTACTCGTATTGTAAATATCTATATAATCAGTATAAAATGTTCAGGTAACCCGCGTAAATTATGGAACATCAATCACGCAATTGGAGGTCGACTAACGGAAACTGGAGAATTCCCCCATATGGTAAATAGAATAAATACACTGTTTAATAATGGTACAAAAAATATATATTAAAAAAATTAGTTGAAATTTATGCATAATTGCATGTATGCATTGTGTATCATGTATCAGTGTAGCATAGAATGGTAGACCAAATAAATGAACGAATAAATGAGTGAATTAGTGTGAAGAGTGGAAGAGTGAGAAGTGAAGAGTGAATGAATGAAAAGTGAATTAATTAAAAGCGAATGAACGAATATATTAATAAACAAATAGTTAAATTCCATACATCGAACTTAAGGTTTGAAGAATTGTAATAATTTTAATAATTCCAGGGTGCTTTAGGTTGGAAAGCAGTGGTGGGAACGTGGATCTTCAAATGTGGTAGCTCACTCATCAGTCATAATTTTGTTCTGACCGCGGCTCACTGTGCAAAAGCATCTTCTAGAGACTCTTCTTTAGCTGATCCTATACCGAAAATTGTAAGATTGGGTGACAAAATTATCGTTGACGTAAAAGTAAGAACATACCTTTTAAATTTATATCGAATGTAATGACACAACCATATAGTCACGACTATATCTTTGTAGGGTAGACAGGGTCAACAGTCTTTAAAAGACTGAAAGGCCACGTTCAGCTGTATGGCTTAAGATGGAATGCTAGCCCACTGCCAATAAGAAGAAGTTTATTAGCCTTTCTCTTAGTCACCTTTTACGACATCCATGGGAAAGAAATGGAATGGCCAAGTGCCGGGAACCACACGGCACCAAATTGCTTAATCATTAAGATGATACTCTTAAATGCTACCAAATCCACTCAAACACAAATTCTGTTCGTGTTCCAGAATCATTTCAGATTCCCAACAGACGCAAACATTTCCAGGATCATAGTGCATCCCCAATACGTTTCTCCTGTTAAGTACTACGATATAGCACTAATGCAATTGGAAAAACCAGTACAATTCACGAGGCTCATCCAACCAGCTTGCTTGTGGAACAGTTTCTATACTGGCGATGCAGGACATCTAGCAACTCTGACTGGTTGGGGAGTTGTTAAATCTGGTAAGTTGTAGTGAATCATGAAAATATTCACTCCTGCAGCTTTTACTAATAGGGGCATCATTGGTGTAATTATTTAGTCAAGATATACGCCTTTGTTCATGCCGCTTTCAGCAAGCCGTAAAGTAGTATCTATATGCTGAAGCAATTATTAAAATTAATAGTTGTAAATCTTCTTGTAATTAATATGTGGTTGTAAATTAAGGTCGTCCTGACCCTTTGTCAGGTCAAGAGTGCCCGAAAACGCCGAGCTTGCATGAAGAGAGTTATGAATGTGGACGAAGCGATGGAAGTATGCAGAGATCGTGGCAAGTGGAAAGATGTGGTCTCTGCTTACCCCTCCGGGATAAAGGCGTGACTTTGTTATGTTATGTAAATCTTCTTTAATTTGATTATTCTGTTAAAACATTATTTACAGGATCCCTCGACATTTCACCAGAACTACAGGCAGCTACGGTTAATGTCTTAGATACGGCACAATGCGATGAACTTCTAAAGAATTCACAAAATCGGAACTGGAGAGGGTTTCAGGAACATCAGCTGTGTGCTGGGAAGTTAGAGGGCGGAGTTGATTCTTGTCAGGTTGGTTAGATTAAGCTACTATCGTTGATATATTTGACGAATGAAGACGTGAATTACATACCTACATATAATCTCGTTTATATCCCTTGCGAGGTAGACAGAGCCAACAGTCTTAAAAAAATGATAGGCCACGTTCATTTTTGACTTAATGTTAGAATTGAGATTAAAAAAAGTGACAGGTGGCTAGCCTGTCGCCTAAAAGAAGAATCCCAAAACGTGAATCACGAGTATTTATTATTTTTTTGCACATAGACTATAGCTATTTCAGTCATCCCTTCAATAGAAGAATCAATTAATATTTTCGGTAACCACGCCTTTTTTTTGAAGGTGTAGTCAGAGATGACGCCTTACCACTTGCTTTATTCTCTGCATATTTTTGATTTACACAGTCACGTCTATATCCCTTGCGGGGAAGACAAAGCCAACAGTTTTAAAAATACTGATAGGTCACGTTCAGCTGTTTGGCTTGATGATAGAATTTGAATTACACAGATTTATCAATATTTTAACGCAAGCTTGTCAGTTATGGGTAATTTTGATTTGACTTTTAACCAGAATGTTTCCAAGTTTATTATTATTATTTTAATACTTCCAGGGTGATTCCGGGGGACCTCTACAAATGAAGATACCGATACCTAAAGAGCTTACAGATAAACAAGGTTCCATGCACTATATCATCGGTGTCATATCATTCGGTGTAGGTTGTGCGCATCCGAACCTTCCCGGGATTTATACAAGAGTGTCCTCTTTCGTCGACTGGATTGAAGGTATTGTTTGGAAGAATGAAACAAATGTAGATACAATTAAAACAGAATTAAATCTTAGCAGAAACTACATACCGCCCCTTATATGAGTCCTTTGAGATAATTATATTTAAATAATAACCAAAATGTAAAGAAAACTGTCTGGATAAAAAAAACCTTTTGTTGTTTTGTTATTATAAGTTAAAATTTTCTCTTTTTTTTCATTCCGCTGTTATATGTTTATTCTATTCATATTCGCTAGTTTTATACGTACTTCTTGTGTGGGGAGAGTCTTGTGCACTGAGATACAAGCCCTGCTTAGTACAGACACCAGTCTCTCACAAACTTACTTTGTATAGTTATAGTAAACTTTTCTGTAAATATTTTAATCTCAATTCTATCATTAAGCCAAATAGCTGAACGTGGCCATTCAGTCTTTTCAAGACTATTGGCTTTGTCTACCCCGCAAGGGATATAGACGTGCCCATATGTACGAATGTATGTATTTTAATTTAAGTTTGTGTAGAGAAAAATAAAGAAATTTAAATTTGGACAATAACACATTCGGTGTTTATGTCCACACCTCGTATTGACCTTAGTTGTTTTTTGATATCACAACTAAGCTCGCTTCAAAACTACACTTTTCATGTAATAATACCCAGATTTATAATAAAACTACAGGCTTCTGAATAAGACTGGTTTTATTTGTGGCGGTGTGAGTCAAAGCTTAAAAATTTTGACACTTTATATTATAAAAATCTTCGATCCACTTATTGTAAGGTAATATTTTTAGGTAAGTTACACCCTATGACATTCACGGAGGTACTGGTCCAAGAGAATGCCTGAACTGCGCATAGGTACTTTCAAAACTAAACATTTGACAACAACGTTGAAACCTCGTAGTGCAAAATGGAATAATGCTTCGTGGTAAGGGAGGGGATAATATAATAAATGAATGAATTATCTCACCTTTTATATTGCACACTATTAAAAGAAAGAATATAAGTAAAGAATATATATTATCTTATTAGGCGACTAAGGGATAGGCTTATAAACTTAGGATTCCTCTTTTAGGCGATGGGCTAGCAACCTGTCACTATTTGAATCTCGGTTCTATCATTAAGCCAAATAGCTGAACGTGGCCATTCAGTCTTTTCAAGACTGTTGGCTCTGTCTACCCCGCAAGGGATATAGACGTGATCATATGTAGTATGTATGTTATTAGTTAATACTACATTTAAAAGTACAATAAGTGAATATCTGTGTATTCGTATGACAAATAAATTCATTAAATTGCCTTCATAAGATTCCTTCCACTCAACCACATTTGCAGGATATCTATACGAAATGACGAAGGGGTCCTTATTGTTTTAGAATTGCTGATACTATACGACTGACTACATATTGTTCAATACATACTTAGCCAATCGTTATCTCATTTAGTGGTAAGTTAAAGAAGTTTGTTGTTGGTGGCTTCACGTAAGTTCTATTGTGACCATTCTTCCAAACATTGTCTTCGATCCAATCAATGAAGGAAGATACCCTGGTATAAACACCTGGAAGATTTGCGTGTGCGCATCCTACGCCGAATGATATAATACCGATGACGTAGTGCATGTGTCCCTCTTGCTGAGTGATGTCGTCAGGCAGGGACATTTTCATTTGTAAAGGGCCACCGGAGTCACCCTAGAAGTATTGAAATAATTTTTGACGTCAACCAATGTTGTGAAACCAAACGTTTTGACAATTATTAAGCGATATGAAGTATCTTATAATAATGAATAAAAATGTTGAATTTTGAGTGATAATGAAGATTTAGTTTAACTCGGGTGTATAAATAAATAAATATATAAGGAACGAATTACACAGATTGGGTTAGCCTCGTAAGTTCGAAACTTATTTTACGAGATACTAACTCAACAATACTATATTTTATAATAAATACTATCAGAGAAAGTTCGTTTCTCATCATGCCCTGGCCGGGATTCGAACCCGGGACCTCCGGTGACACAGTCAAGCGCATTACCGTTGCGCCACATATTGTATTTGACGGCCTCTGTGGCGTGTGTGTCTGTGCGACTATATAATAATATGACTAAAAGAACTTTTTCTGATTGGCCTGGGTCTTGGTTGTTTATCTATATATGTAAGGTTAGGATCTCGTAACACAAGTCTCGAACTTACTTCGAGGCTAACTCAATCTGTGTAATTTGTCCCGTATTTCCCGTGTATTTATCCTACTACTATTATAAAGGCGAAAGTTTGTATGGATGTATGGATGTTTGTTACTCTTTCACGCAAAAACTACTGAACCGATTACCATGAAATTTGGTATGTAGGTAGCTGAAGACCCAGAATAACACATAGGCTACTTTTTATCCCAGAGTTCCCGCGGGATTGATAGGGTTTCCATGCGGACGAAGTCGCGGGCGGCCTCTAGTTTATTTATATTTGTGTTATATTCTGTCATCATCGATCTTACGAAAGAATTTTTATTTAAGATTTGTTATCCCAATTTCGTTGTTTTTTTTGTTCAGGTTCAATAATTTTATCTGCGTTTCTGTTGTTAAGTTTGATAACCTACATATTTTCAAAATTTCTCGAAAAATCTGATTCGCTTCGCCGTTGTTTTACGAGTACTATATTTCAATAACATTCACAAGTATAAGCTGAGCTAATCTAAGAAAAGTATCCAATTACCTGACAGGAGTCAACTCCGCCAGCCAACTTGCCAGCGCACAGCTGATGTTCCTGAAACCCTTTCCAGTTTCTGTTGTGAGAATCTTTGAGTAGTGCATCACATTGTGCAGTGTCTAAAACATTAACTGTAGCGGCCTGCAGTTCTGGTGAAAATTCACGAGAACCTGAAATTTTTACATACATACATACATTAGGTCACGTCTATATCCCTTGTGGGGTAGACAGAGCCAATAGTCATGAAAAGACTGATCGGCCAAGTTCAGCTATCTGCCTTAATGAAAGAATTGAGATTCAAATAGTGACAGGTTGCTAGCCCATCGGCTAAAAAAATAATCCCAAGTTTTTAAGCCTATCCTTTAGTAGGCTTTTACGACATCCACGGGAAAGAGATGGAGTGGGAACCACACGGTTGTAATAGGGTAAGACTGTTTTATCTTTTCTTTGTCATAATAAAAAAGCTATCATAACTGTACCAAGAGACAAAATAGATTCTTCAAGGAGCCTATTGTTTTGGACATCGGTCGATAATCAGGCTGACTCGAAATATCGTAGCTATTAGAACTTTATTAAGTTACCTGATTCTATCACTCCCCATCCAGTTAGAGTTGCTTCATGTTAGGCTTGCCAGTTGAAAAACTGTTCCACAAACAGGCAGGTTGAATGAACCGCGTAAATTCCACAGGCTCTTCCAACTCCATGAGAGCTATGTCATAATATTTCAATGGAGATTTGTAATCAGGATGTACTATAATTCTGGAGATGTTTGCATCCGTCGGATATGTAAACAGAGTCTGAAATGTATAAGAACATAAGTGTCTTCTCTCTGAGAAATTTCATTGGAGCTATTGTAACTCCAATCCGTTTGAAATTATATGTAATTTTGAAAAATGTCAGTTTATAATTTGAAGTTTTAAAATTTGTACCGGGTGGTTCCTGGCACCAATAGAAAAAAAGGATCACTCCATCTCTTTCCCATTGATGTCGTTAAAGGCGACTAAGGGATAGGCTTATAAACTTAGGATTCTTCCTTTAGGCGATGGGCTAGCAATTTGTCACAATCTCAATTCTATCATCAAGCCAAAAAGCTGAACGTGGCCTATCAGTCTTTTTAAGACTGTTGGCTCTGTCTACCCCGCAACGGATATAGACGTGATTATATGTGTAATTTGAAACTCAAAACGAATAAATTATTTGAAAAGTCAAATTTTAAAATGACTTACTTTTCGATCCACAATATTTTTGTCACCCAGCCTAACAATTTTGGGTGTTGGGTCAGCTATTGAAGAGTCTTTGTCTGATGCCTTGGCGCAGTGAGCAGCGGTAAGTACAAAATTAGGACTGATCAGTGAACTACCACATTTGAACACCCATGTTCCAATAGCTGCTTTCCATCCTATTGCGCCCTGTATGAAGATCAGTTAGTCTTAAGTAGGACTAATGTTAGGCACAATATTTATTTCTCTAGCTAATATAATGTTACTTATATCGTATTTAGAAAATTTGACATTAAAAAATTGACAATGTAAACGCAGGAAAATAATTACACTTAATAATTATGGTGTGATTAAAATAATTACCATGTGCGGAAATTCCCCAATTTCAGTTTTCCTACCTCCTACAGCGTGGATTACGTACAGCCTTTTAAGACCTGAAAATACAAAAAATTATATAGAAATACAAAACTGTAACAATGCAGAACAAGAATTATTAATTATCAACAATAACTTACATGTAAGATTCCATTTTGTTTGTTTTATTCTGTTTTTCAACTCCCAGACGTATCCCATACATTCTGAAAAAGATAAGCCTGTGCAATAAAACAAATTAATAATCTACAATATGAAGATTTTAATAGTATAGTTGTAATAAATATCTTACGCGCTTCGTTAATCCTCCTACCAGGTGCACTGAAATCTGGTTTTTCTGGAAGTGGATCGCAGATATCTCTTTCCTTTTTGGGAGCTTGCGTTGTAGGTTGCATTTCTACAATTTTTGTGTCGTTTTCTGTAGCAGTAGGCGTCTCTTGGGTTGAATTTGCTAATCTTATTTCAGATAATAATGAATCTCCAGTTTTTGCTAGAATTGGTTCCTGTAATTTACTTTCTGTGGTTGTTATAGCAGGTGATATTACTTGCGTTGTCGAAGAAGTTGGAGATTCGGTAGATTTTACTACGTTTGTAGAAATAGTCGAAGGTTCAGTAACTGTTGTTGGATCCGTTGATTGTTCAGTATGTTTTATCTCTTGCAAAATAGTTGGAGAAGTTTCTGCGGCAGCTGCAGGTTTGCTTGTTATTATTGTAGTAATTGGTTGTAAAGATGCCTCTGCTTGTGTTCCAGAAGTGATTGTTATTTCAGGCACAGCCATAAAGTTCAGGGAAAAGGAAAAGTTTGTATATTTCTGTGAATAATTTGTTAATAAATAAATGTTTAAATAAACAAAAGCATAAGTAAATGTTAAGATTAATATAATTACTTACCTTTATGATGGGAAATGATTCTTCAAAGTAGCCCCATGTCCACCTATCTTCAAGATCGATATTATTCTGTCAATGTATGATAACAACAACAAGTTAACAATGAAATTATATTACGAATATTTGTTGGATTTTTCCAAAAAAATGTTTCCTTATACTTAGCGATTATTATCATCATGGCTCTGTCTTGGCTTATTAAAGACGATTTTAATTAAAAATATATACTTAAGTAGGTATGTTTGCAGGAGAACCTAGTTGCCTATATACAGGTTACGACAAAAAGTTTTCTTTCGCCAAAAGCAGACCTAAATTGTAAAGACAACTGATCTCTGAGAGAACAGTATTGAAATTCAAACTCAAAGCTCTTACCCGTTTATGTCTCGTGATTTCTTTTGAAAATACATAATTATCAACCACTGAAACAAAATTAAACTACTTAACCTCAAATACGTCTTACTTGAAATCTACTCGCACCTCCGTAAACTGTTTGTTTTACCTATTTCTAAATTTTACTGAATATGGTAGAATTATTTCATAACTGACATTGTATCAACAATTTCAAACCAAAGACTTATTTTTCTAATTATGCAGAATCCAAAAAGTATCTTAAATTTTATTAAGTAAAATAATAACAAGGTAGAATAAGAATTACCTGAACATAGCAACAATATAACAAGAACACTTCTCATCCTCACGTGTTTTTGAATAATAATGGTCCTCTACCCAACTTTACGTTCCCGTATAACTTGTTTTGACGCCCATGTTTTTGAGTCTTTTAAATTAAAATTTATTACCTATATTTATCCTCAATTGACCTATGAATACCTTCCGAGTTATATGACTAGAGCAATAATCATCATACCACTATTAAAAAAACTTAAAGTGTGAACAACAAATACTATGTCGTCAAGAGAGCCTACATCTTTAAAAAAAAACATTGCTGAAAATTTGTAAAGGTGGCTTCATAGCCAAAGCTTCGCATTTTGTAATATTATCTATTTCGCAATTTTACACTCTCATGAACAGTATAAAACCAGAAGATATTTATTAGTTGAAGAAAAGCTGAACTTTGACCTTGAATTAAAAATGAAATAGATGGAATAGATGGGAACTTTTCACAATCTAATTACAATGGAGACTTAAATCCATGCAAATATTTAGCTTTTAAGGAACTTCTGCATAGGTAAATATTTAAATTGACTTTTATATCATAGGATTATATTTTATAGGATAGGACTATGCCTGGTTTATATACCTATAGGACAAACTATGGAAATTTTTGGCTCGTAGCCACTAAGTTTGAGTAGTATCATTTTTAATTAATGTTTGATAAATAAAATTAAACGAAAACGTAAATTCAAAATTAATTTATTCATCAGGCCACACATTTTGCTCAATCCAATCAATGAAGCTGGATACTCTGGTGTAGACTCCTGGCAAGTTGGGATGAGCGCAGCCGACACCGAATGGTATGATGCCGATGACGAAATGCATGGAGCCTTCCGAGTCGGTGACGTCAGTAGGTAGAGGCATCTTTATTTGTAGTGGACCCCCAGAGTCACCCTGAAATAGAAATTTGTCATTTTGTAATATATTATCGTTATCTAGTTTTCTTCTGAGGTTACTAAACATAAGACTTTTTTAGGTTTGTAGATTTTAAAAGCAGGTCTGTAATAATGTCATGTTATTTCTTTAGATCTTTGTCTTTAAAAGGCAAGATTTGAATCTAAGAAAAAATCTTTAAATCTTAACGACCAATTTCGATAAAATCTAGCACAGAGATGATAAGACCAGTGCTTAATCCCGGGCTTAAGTCAACCCCTAATTTCTAGCAATCATAGTAGCTGCAATTCAATTATGTTAAAATTGTGATTAACTGTCATATTACCTGACAAGAGTCGACTCCGCCCGCCAATTTTCCAGCGCACAATTGATGTTCTTGGAACCCTTGCCAGTTCCTGTTGTGATAGTTCTTTAGCAGCTGATCACAAAGACTTGTTTCTAATACATCGACTGTTACCGCTTGGAGTTCTGGCGAGATTTGAAGGGAACCTAAACAAATGAACGTCAGTTTTGTAATATTTACTAATTTTAGCCTTATGCCTATTCTAATCATCATTATTAATGTAAATGATAACGCAGTTATTTGCCATATTTAAACTTATATAAATTCGTAAGTCCGCTTTTTCCAAATTTTTTATGAATTTTGGATTGAAGTTACTCAAAGTTCTGAGAGATTTTGGATATAATTTCCTTTGTTTGCAGTCTCTCGTTCATTGTATCGTTCGTCTTGTTGTGGCTCCATAGAATGAGAAGGTTTATATTACTTACCCGATTCTATAACACCCCATCCAGTTCCAATAGCTTGAGTTCCTAATTTACTGATAGATAAACTGTTCCAAAGACAAGCAGGCTGGACGTATCTCGAAAACGTCACGACTTCATCTAATTCTATGAGAGCAATATCAAAGTACTGTGTTGGTGCCTTAAACTGAGGATGCACTATGATTCTGGCAATCGCCGCATCTTTCTTTGGTGGACTCTTGTAACCCTGTCAAATAATAATGATTAATATATCGTGAGTCAATGATCTAGATTTGTTTTATTATCCATCTGGTTTGAAGTGAGACCAGGCCTTTGAAGCTTAGGTCCTACTATTACCTAATAATTCTAGGTGCTAAATAATGTGAAAGCTTTAACAAAATGTAGTAGGAACTTTGTTAAGGTTACAAATATGTTTTCGGTTTGTTATCAAAAGTAGGTACTTTTATTATCTTTAGCAAAATTTTCTTATTTACCTTTAAAGTGTCCCATGGCATCATTTATTTCTTTAGCTAGTTTAGCTAAACAGCCATTTAATTAACCATTGAATGTTGTAGAATTTCTAATAGGATTATGAAAACATACCACTTTATCTATGATGTTCTTGTCACCTATTCTCAAAATTTTAGGATCCACTTCAGCAATGGTGGGGTCTCTGGGTGATCCTTTAGCGCAGTGAGCAGCAGTGAGGGCGAATTTATCGCTGATGAGAGAGCTACCACATTTGAACACCCATGTTCCAATGACTGCTTTCCAACCTAAGGCACCCTGAAATCAGAAATTTTGAATAAAACGCGTGTTACAAACTATCCAGCATATATCCTTGCCTGCGGAATTTTGGGGAATCCCTTTACAGTGCAGCTAGAATATCACCCACACACATTGAAATGTTGGTCAATTGGTCAATCCGTCAATCAGTGTACATTTTTGAATATTTCGATTTAAATGTGACTTTTTGATTGCATAATTCAATCCCTCTCCACTATACACTAAGAAGATATTACGTGGGAAATCATCTCATCCCTTGATTTGGCAAGAGTGATACTTAGATTGTTTCGAATCTTCTTCCCGCTGGCGTAAATTCCGGTTACATCATCACCATTCTGAAGGGGAGTCGTCTTCAGAACCCTCTTGACCGTGGATCCTGGATTGGGTGAGTCAGGTTTTTACACTCCCGTTCGGTATCTGCAAACTTTGTAGTGGAACAAAGTAACACATTCATTTGCCTGAACGTGCAGATTTCCTCACGATATTTTCCCTCACCGTAAGAGCGTCAGTTAGCACACAAACTAATGTGCAGAACTCAGAAAAAAGTCATGGGCGAGGTAGAATTTGAACTTGTGTTCCCACACGCATTACTCCTTAGTCTCCTATGTTGAGAAATGAATAATCTGAGTCTAAATAACCATGTGGGGAAATTCTCCTGGCTTCGTCGGACGACCACCAACACCATGAGATCCGCCCCATTTCCTTTTCTTATATTTTTTACCTGTAAAATGTGTATTTTTTTTAAAGAATTTAAGATAGATTAACACTTTTTTGCACCATAAGAGTAATACATACAAAACAGCACAAAGGAGACAGAGATGGTACAAAGGCGGATTTTTGGCTAATGCAATCTTTTCCAGTCAAGCTTTGGATCTCTTTTGGGTCATACATACAAACGAATAGTCACGTCTATATCCCTCGCAGGGTAGACAGAGCCAACAGTCCTGAAAAGACTGATAGGTCACATTAAGCTTTATGGCTGGATGATAGAATTGAGTTTCAAATAGTGATAGGTCGTCAGCCCATCGCCTAAAAGAAGAATCCTTAGTTTATAAGCCTCTCCCTTAGTCGCCTTTTACGATATCCATGGGAACGAGATGGAGCGGTCCTATTCTTTTTTTTTTAAATTGGTGCCGGGAACCACACGGCACATTATTGGGTCATCTAACCTTTAAGTGCCACTTTATAGTTCAAACTCAATCATAATTCATCATACAAAATGATTCACTGTTAAAAAAATCGCTTTATTAAAATACTCGTAATTGCATAGAATAATTAAATTAAAATTACAAAATAGTACCACAAACTTACATATGGCTGCTTCATCTTTGTCTTGTTTGCGCTTTTTCAACTCCCAAACGTACTCGTAGCATTCTGAAAAGCAATAAATATTCAAAAAGAAATGAAATTTCATTTTTGTCAAAATGAATCAATTCATAAAATTTTTGCAAAATTTTGGTATATATAGTATAGGAAAGTAATATGATATTTTATAAACTTTTGAAGTTGAAAGTATTGGTGTCGGTTATGTCGTTTCGGTTACGTTGTTGGCCATCAAACTAATGTACGTTATGTAAGTCTAATCAGTGATTCTGCTTAGGTTATCCTTTTAAAGTTTTATTTCTCTTATCTTTAGTTGCACCCTACGTTGTTTTACTAAGGTACGTGGGGCTTTCATCCCGACATTATTTCTTTCCAATTTATTCAGTCTGCAGTATCTGTTACAAATAACCTTGACTGGACTTCGATAAACGGGTAGTCCGATTGTCGAGGTAGTCCAGTCAAGTTTACTGTTTATCGAAGTCCAGTCAAGTTTACTGTTTATTCAAGTCCAGTCAAGTTTACTTCGGCCTCAACCTCTGATTTATTCAAAATGTTATAAATAAAATAATATTTTTTTTATACAAAACATAGCAATACTAGCTATTACCCGCAGCTTCGCCCGTGCGAATTTTGCGCCACTGACAAAAAATATATATTTTTCGCAAATCCCACAGGAACTATAGTTTTCACCGAGATGAACAGTATGTTACGTCCTTTTCCTGACTCTTAATTATACATACCTACGTAACATTTCTGGTTGTATTGGTTCACTAGATAACGCGTGATGAGGTAACAAACAAATAAACAAACTTTCGCATTTATAATATTAGTTTGGATTCCGTGCCGTGTGGTTCCCGGCACCAGTACAAAAAAGAATAGGACCACTCCATCTCTTTCCCATGGATGTCGTAAAAGGCGACTAAGGGATAGGCTTACAAACCTGAGATTCTTTTTTAGGCGATGGGCTAGCAACCTGTCACTATTTGAATCTCAATTCTATCATAAAGCCAAATAGCTGAGCGTGGCCTATCAGTCTTTCAAGACTGTTGGCTCTGTCTACCCCGCTAGGGATATAGGCTTGACCATTATGTCTTGACTTACTTGACTTGTCTATATCCCTTGTGGGGTAGACAGACTACCCCACAAGGGATATAGACGTGACCATATGTATGTATATATGTATGTTTGGATTCCACTTACTGGCTTCACTTATTCTACGTCCAGGCACCTTATAATTAGGTTTTTCTGGTGGTTCATATGATGACGAGCAGAATACAGGGGTAGTTGTTGGTTGTTTTTCGGTAGTAGTAGTGGAAGTAAGAGGTGTTGTTACTACTGCTTTTGTAGAAGTTTCTGTTGTTGTTGTTGTTTGTTTAAGAGTCGTGGATTCGAAGGGTTGCCTTGGGCTCAGGCCGTTCTGGAAAAGACAAGATTGAAAGTTTGTCCCTGTTGAATAAAAACCGCAGTAGAAAAATTTTTACCAAATTAAAACCGTTGTTTTGCCATAAAATAATTTATAATTAATTTCTGATTTAAAAAAATGTTAAGGGTGGACAACCCTTATCACTGAGGGGTATGAAAAATAGATGTTGGCCGATTTTCAGGCTTACTGAATATGCTCAAAAAATTTTTATGAGAATCGGTCAAGCCGTTTCGGAGGAGTACGGGAACGAACATTGTGACACGAGAATTTTATAAATAACATCTTATATATAAAACTACTTTTAAGTTACTTACATTTTCAGAAGTAGTTGCATCTGCATATCCCCACGACCATGCATCGGTTTGCTAAAATCAAAGCGAATTATTTGATAACTAACTGTGCCCGCGACTTCGTCCGCGTGGAATAGTTATTTGGGCATCATTCAAGTGATATAGACGTGATAATATGTATATATGTATCTATGGTAAAATAACATAGCAAATTAGCTAATTCCGTGTGAAGCAAGAAAGAGTCATTGCATGAAGGAAAATCAAGACAATATTTTTTTATACCTAATAGGTCAGTGAGACGTTCTGTGAACAGGAAAATGATGTTATTACAACTTGATGACTGCAACAGCTAAAACACTTGAATCTATACTAATATTATAAAGCTGAAGAGTTTGTTTTTTTTGTTTGTTTGTTTGTTTGTTTAAACGCGCTAATCTCAGAAACTACTGAACCGATTTGAATAATTCTTTCACTGTTAGATAGTCTATTTATCGAGGAAGGCTATAGGCATTTTATCCCGGATTTCCTACGGGAAACGTCAACAATGCAGGTGAAAGTTGAATGAGTCGGCCATCTGCGAGCTTTCCACACGAACGCTGCGCAAACCAACAAAGATATAGTAAAACAATGTACTAAAGATGTGAAGTACTCATTTTTTGCCACAAAAAAGTCCGCGAGAGCATATATCTATCTCTTAAGGTTTATTTACAATAACCACTTTTATGTTCATTTTTTAAGATTATTTTTTCATTATAAACATAAGTTATTTTGAAACCAATTTTCTTTAATTCAGTATTAATCCTTATCCAAATAAATATGTTTATTACTTTCGGCATTTCATGTAGACTAATATTGCCATTTACAGTATATAAATCAGACGAATAGGTTTTGAGATATAGTCGTTATAAGCAATTTGCAGCGAAACATTTAATACGGCGAACCAGCGTTCTTTCTAATACGCGTGACCGCCGGACCGCCTGAGGAGGATGTTTGCAAAAATAAATATGATGCCCAAAATAACTATTCCACGCGGACGAAGTCGCGGGCACAGCTAGTTATGAATATTTTATATGAAGAAGTACTTTTAATTCGACGGCCTGATTCTCGTTTTTGAATCAAAATGGTCCTGAGTTCGATTCCCGATTAGATCAAATATAGAATATTAGGTGCTTATGAGGAGTTTGTGTCTCATCATGATTTAAAAATTATTATTTAACTAGCTTTCGCCCGTGGGTCCACCCGCGTGGATAAGTTCCTTTTTTCTACGTAATCGACACTATATGTTTGCAAAATAAAGTTCAATGGTTTCGACTTGAAAGACAGACAAACAAACACACTCACATTAATTCGTATGGATGTATAGATTTTGCAAGTAAGCAGTTTTTTTATTTACGGAAAACATCGCGATTTTTATGATGATGTTAAATTGAGAATCTTACTCATATTTATGAATATGACTTACTCATGATAAAATATAATATCATTCATCAAATAATACTTACTCTTTTTATCAATTTTCTTCCTGTACCCGCCTGTACTTGTACATTCGCAAACACCACTGTTAAAAGTAAGGGAAATATGAGTCACAATCATATAACACAGCCAATTCAAAACTTAACATTCAAATTCATATAAGGAAAACTCTTTATTTTTCAACGTTCCAAATTTAAATTTTTAAAGCTATTCCAATTTGCATTTAATGTACCAGATATAAAGTGTAAATTTATGTTAACAGAAGCCAAAAAAAATAATACAATCAATAAAAAACAGTTACCGGCACTTATAAAAATCGTAATCATATGTTTTTTTTTATTAACGCTTCCCATTTCTGACACACAATTTTTACGCTAAAAACACGTCCTACTCTCGTAAACACTACCTGGTTCTTATACCTATTATTTACAATTATCTTCATATCTCAAAAACTGGTCTTTCTTGAATTTCGCCTTCCGAGGTATTGCAAACCGCATGTCTTTAGATGTGACACTTAAAGTGTCACTTAGACGTATTAATTATTATAACTTATTCTTAAGCGCCGTGCGGTTCCCGGCGCTTAAGAGTAGATCTCTTTGTTTTAATAAGTACACCATAAAGTTTTTAAAATGTTTAAAGCTTTTGTAACACATAAGTATTGATTAAAGAGGAACCTTGGATGTAGTCTCTGCATACCATTCCAGGCAAGACGCGTGATGTATGATATGTATGCTTTTGTACATAAATAAATCACGTCTATATCCCTTGCGGGGTAGACTGAGCCAACAGTTCAGATGTTTGGCTTAATGGAGATGGAGAACGGAGATTCAAATATCGACATGTTTCTAGCCCATTACCTAAAAGAGGATCCCAAGTTAAAAAGCTTCTAGTCTAGTCGCTTTTTACGACATCCATGGGAAAGAGCTGGAGAGGTCCTATGTTTTTTCCAATTGGTACCGGGAACCATACGGCATTATGCTTTTGTGATTCACGTTTTATTTGGTTGAATTTTCCAGGAATATAGTATTTTTCGGTAGGGATAAATAAATAAAAAAAACTTATTTATTAATACAATCTTATTTCAAGTGTTATTCCATACAATATCTTCGATCCAATCTATAAAACTGGACACCCTGGTGTAAATTCCGGGTAAATTTGGATAAGCGCATCCTATCCCGAAGGATATGACTCCAAACACGTAGTGCATTTGTCCTTGTTTATTTGTGGGCAGTGGGATCTTAACTTGCAGGGGTCCTCCAGAATCACCCTGTAAATATGTTAGTTTAAGCCTTAGAAGATGACATTAAAATAATTTCTATTCTGTACAAATTGAAAACTTTTATTTATTTTTATGTGACATTTTAAACTTCACTTAATAATTGTCTTATCTTCTAGTTGGTCAACAAGGTTGACGAAAAAAAAAATACTTACATACACATACATATGGTCACGTCTATATCCCTTGCAGGGTAGACAGAGCCAACAGTCTTGAAAAGACTGATAGTACACGTTCAGCTATTTGGCTTTAAGGTAGAATTGTGATTCAATTAGTGACAGGTTGCTAGCCCATCGCCTAAAAGAAGCATCTCAAGTTTATAAGCCTACCCCTTAGTCGCCTTTTACGACATCCATGGGAAAGCGATGGAGTGGTTCTTTTCTTTTCCATTGGTGCCGGACACCACACGGCACGGTATTAAATAAATTAATTAAATAGGCCTATGTCTATAGAAGGCTGGATGGATAGACAAATCTACTATAATACCTGGCAAGCATCCACGCCACCAGCCAACTTGCCAGCGCAGATCTGATGATCCATCATCCCACACCAGTTTCTGTTGCACGAAGTTTTGAGCAGATCATCACATAATTGGGAGTCGAGGATGTCCACTGTTGCCGCTTGGAGTTCTGGAGATATCTTGAGGGATCCTGGAAGTTAGTTTCACATAAATCACGCCTCTTTCCCGGAGCGGTAGCCAGAGACTACATCTTTCCACTTGTCACGATCCCTGCGTACTTGTTTCGCTTTGAACATTTATAACTCTATTTATGTTAGTACAATTGTAGTAGGTACTCTTGATCTCAACGTTAGCCTGTAAAATTTCTGTAAAATTATTAAGTTATTATTAATTTGAAAGTAGTAACCCGCCATAGTGACAATCGTTTAAATTTTTCCGGTACATATGAAAGTAAAAGTTTGTTTGTTTGTTTGTTTGTAAACTATTTATTGCAAATAATAAGAAATATAACAAATTACAAAACAGTCATTGGATTTAGAAGAATATGTGCTATGGCGGACTTATAACAATTGGGATTTCTTCCAAGTATGCAGAGATTGTGGCAAATGAAATGATGCGGTCTTTGTATACTCCTCTAAAAAGGAAGTGTGGATTATAAGTATGTATGAAATGGAATCATTGATGTTCATCTATTATATCATCTTACCTTCATTGTTGTTTTAAGACAATCATCGTAAAAAATAATAATAGCAAAATGCATTACGCATTAATACTTTATATTCAACAACATTTATTACAATTTTATAGCATTATATACGGACTTAACACTAAAAGTATTATTGATCTTTAATCACTATTAGTAATCAAAATCATAATTGTTCATTTGAAGGGAATGCCTAGGAATAATTTTCTAGAATTCATCCAACTATTCTATCTGGTAAGCAGGGTAAAACGTAGTCTCCCGGATGCTTTTCTTAACACGTGCCTATGTAAAAGTCGATCAAGGAAAATGATTTTACATTTTGCCTTCTTCTTTTAAGCGACTACCTGACGTAGCCTTCGGTTCTAGTGATTAAACCTATCTTTATTCCTCACGAGGAAGACAGAGCCATGAGTTATAACTGTTCAGTAACCGAAAGGCTGACAAACTGTAACGATGGAATTGAGATTTATATAGTGGCAAGTTTAAATGCATGATGCTCAGAAAGGCACATGTTCAAATCCCACTTCGGCCATGTATGTACCAATAACTATTTTCAAAGTTATGTACATTAGTTTGAATAGTAACCAACGCTCTAACGGTGAGGGAAACCTTCAGATTCAGGCAACTGCATGTGTAACCATGGATGAATAATGAGGATGTAACCGGGACAAAGCCAGGAAGAAGAAGGAAGCGATGACCTTGATTGACTTTAAGCATCTGCTCAAATTATAACAAATTCTGTGATGGTATAACATTTATCCTTATAAAACTTACCCGATTTAACGACACCCCAGCCTGTTAACGTAGCATCATTACCTAGATTTCTGGTATCGAAATTACCCCAAAGACAGGCTGGTTGTAGTAACCTGGAGAAAGTCACTTCCTTGTCTAACTCCATCAGTGCAATGTCGAAATACTTCTTTGGTGGCGAAAATTGGGGATGCACTATGATTCTCGATATATTTCTATCGGTTGGTGGTATGCCGTGGTAGAACTGAAAAAAAAAACAAGTTTAAAAATGCTAGTCAATATGTGATTTAAAATACTTACGACATTTTGTCTCTGTAAGTCGAAAAATGCTAGTGGAAAAACGAGCTATATGTCAACAAAGTCTAATTTCATTAAAATAATCTCTTACATGCCGTTTGTAAAATTCAGATTGCATTTTGAAGTGTTGAAGCCAACATTTCAGAATGCCATCAATACAATAAGTATTAATTACAACGAGAGAAATAGAAACAAATGAAAGAGGAAGACAAAACAAAAGAAACCAGTCAATTTAGCACTCGTTAAAGTTTTGCAAGTTTTTTGTTTGTCTGTTTGTAAACTTTTTATTGAACATAAAAATAAAATAAAAAATATATAAAACAGTATTTTATATTTCACTCACCGAATCAATAATGTTCTTATCGCCAAGCCTGACGATTTTCGGCACCGGGTCGGCAATAGAAGAGTCTCTTGAAGATGCTCTTGCGCAGTGGGCAGCAGTTAATACGAATTTCTCGCTTATGAGGGAGCTTCCACATTTGAACACCCAAGTTCCGACTGATGCTTTCCAACCAATAGCGCCCTGAAATAGAAATGAAATGTAAACCACTAAAATAAAATTTAGACTGGTACTCGTGATATGGTATAAACTGACAACGAACTTACAATTGAAAGGAATGACTAAGACTCATTATTTCGATGTGTATGTATTTTATAGTTTACCTGAGTAACCTGACTAATTTATGTTAATAGTTACAATGGACAAACGTCTGCTTTTCAGGTTTTTTACCCCTTCGTTCCCATAAAATACACATTCCAGTAACCTATTATACACTGTCCTATGTTTTTCTTTAGTATATATGTATGTTGTCCTTTAGTATAATTGACATATAGACGCGGGGGATTCAATTCAAAAGCATTACTATGAAGAAAACTAGGTATAATAACAACCTAAGTCTAGTGGATTAATCTAATGAAATACGCAGGGATCGTGGTTAGTTAAAAGATGAAATTTCTGCCTACCCCTCCGGGAAGGAGGCGTGTTTTATGTACGAATAACAACCTTATCTATTCCTCACCATATGTGGGTAGTCACCCGGTCCAGTAGGATGTCCCCCTACAGCGAATTGGACATTGTACTTTTTTCGTTTGTAGGCTAAACCTGGAATTAAATTATGTGGATAATAGGCTTTTTAAATTTAACAAGTTGCCTTAGTCTATTTTCTATTTCTCCTGGATTTAGTCCTGGTTGCATCTTCATCACTCTGGAGTGGAGACCAGGGTTTACCTTTGACCATGGATCCTGGATTGGGAGAGTTAGGTTTTTACACGAAGTAAAAACTAACCTGTACTGGATCGACCATAGTTACACATCCAATTACTTGAATGTGCAGGTTCCCTCACGATGTTTTCCCTCACCGTAAGAGCATCGGTGAGTATTAAAACTAATGTAAATAACTTCGAAAATAGTCATTGGTACATAGCTGAAGTGGGATTCTGAAAATTCTGTAACTTACATTCATCAAAGCGTTTATCTTCTTCCAAACGAACCTTTAGTTTCCAAATATACTCGTAGCATTCTGAAAAAAGAGAGAAATCAATAACTGAACAAAATGAGGGACTTTTTGAACAACATACCTTTAGGGATGCTAAGTGTGAGTTGCACCAAGATAACTAAACAATAACAGGCTCTCAAATCTTAGTTGAGAAAAAAAATAATGGCACTCTTTTTAATTTTTCATGCTGTGGTTATTTGTCATCAATATCGGTCTAGTAGTTTTTAGTTTCTTTCTTTTCAAAGAAAATTTTGTTTTTTTTTAGACTAAGTCAGGTTTTTTAGGGGAATCTAATTACCTAATCTATATTAAATCATGCTTATGCATGTATTTACAGGTTATTATGGAATGTATTTATTTATGGTGACGTGTAGTTCTCTGCACCAAAGGAAAAAAGAAAAGGATCACTCCATCTCTTTCCCATGGATTTCGTAAAATGCGACTAAGGGACAGGCTTTCTTCATTTAGGCGATGGGCTAGCAACCTGTTACTATTTGAATCCCAATTCTATCACTAAGTCAAACAGCTGAATAGTCTTTTGATGACTGTTAGTTCTACCCCGCGAGAGACATAAACGCAATCACGTCCATATACCTTGTGGGCTAGACAGAGCCGTCTTGAAAAGACTGAATGGCCACGTTCAGCTATTTGGCTTAATGATAGAATTGAGATTCAAATAGTGACAGGTTGCTAGCCCATCGCCTAAAAAATAATCTCAAGTTTGTAAGCCTATCCCTTAGTCGCCTTTTACGACTTTTACTTTTTTTTGTATTGGTGCCGGGAACCACACGGCACATTATATGTTATGTTATTAATTTACTATCTAACACCACATACTTGCTTCGCTTATTCTTCGACCAGGCGTATTGAAATTAGGCACAGGTGGGTTATACTCCTGGCAGAAGCTGGGCTCAGTTTCTGTTTCCGGGGGCGAAGTGGTTGCATTCGTCAACTCTGCCCGGGGACTTACATTACTCTGTAGATAAAAAAATAATAGTAATTTTCGAGAGAACCTAAAAGAAAGCAATGTTTAGACGTACGTTCAGTGATAAATATGTATAATCTAATATATAAAATTCACGTGTGACAATGTTCGTTCCCGTACTCTACCGAAACGGCTTTACCGATTCTCATGAAATTTTGTGAGCATATTGAGTAGGTCTGAGAATCGGTCAACATCTATTTTTCATAGTGATAAGGGTTGTCCACCCTTAATTTTTTTTTTTAACTGGAAATTACTTAAGATTCTTCTTTTAGGCGACGGGCAACCTGTCACTATTCGAATCTCAGTTCTATCATTTAGCCAAACATCTGAACGTGGCTTATCAGTCTTTTCAAGACTGTTGGCTCTGTCTATCAGGCAAGGAATATAGACGTTATTACATGTATGTGTGTAAGTGTATACTCTAAGATACCAGATGATGATTTGATAAACTTATTGTACTTACATCTGGGATTGATGATGACGATTCGATGACATAGCCCCATTCCCATCTGTCTTCGTCATTTTGCTAGAAAATAAGAAGGTTTTTGGTTCATCGAGAATATTTATTTAAACATACATACATACATATGGTCACGTCTATATCCCTTGCGGGGTAGACAGAGCTAACAGTCTGGAAAAGACTGAATGGCCACGTTCAGCTATTTGGCTTAGTTATAGAATTGAGATTCGAATAGTGACAGGTTGCTAGCCTATCGCCTAAAAAGAATCCCAAGTTTGTGAGCCTATCCCTTAGTCGCCTTTTACGACATCCATGGGAAAGAAATGGAGTGGTTCTATTCTTTTTTGTATTGGTGCCGGGAACCCACGGCACTTTATTTAAACTTAATGCATGTAAAATCTACAACAGGTGGACTTGATGCCACAAAGCATTCTCTGCCATATAGGATACAAACTAATGTTATAAATGCATAAGTTTGTAAGGATGTGTGTATGTTTTTTACACTCTCACACAAAAACTAAAGACAGGATTTTCATGAAAATTTTCTGTAAAATAGTTTAGACGTCAGAATAATAAATAAGTTAAAAATGGAGAAATGGAATGAATAAATGTGCGGTATTTTGCGTTTTACGAACTTTCTCTAATTGGCCTGGGTCATGGATGTTTATCTATATAAGTATTTATTATAAAATATAGTATCGTTGAGTTAGTATCTCGTAACACAAGTTTCGAACTTACTTCGAGGCTAACTCAATCTGTGTTTAAAAAAAAACCACTAATTCTCTTTTTTTTCTTCACCAAGATATTATTTATTGGATGTCTTTTTATACATAAGGTACGTTACACACATACAAATACATGTGTGTAAAAAAAAATGTAAACCAAATCTAAATCCGTGCAGGTTCAATACTTTTGTACTCTGAATAAAATGTGCTAACATATTGCACCAAGAGCCTTTACAACGAGACTCGCCAACATTGCAATATAAACTCTATGTCGTTCAAGTTACAGTATACATTTCAAGGTGTTCAATATTTCAATTAAAATGACCTTAAAGGCGCGATACGCAGTACATATATAGTGTTTTGTTTCTTTTTTTTACTGAGAGTTGTATTATGGAATGGGTGAAGCCCCATTTTGCAGACAGACCAGGAAAATATGTGCATTTATGGCCACTGACATTTTGTCTTTTGATAATCTGTCATAGATTTGTCATTTGTATTAATAGAATAGAATAAAATAGATTTATTTTCAAAATTGGATACAGGTACTTATCACTTTTTGACGTCACATCACTTAAATCTAGAAGAATCGGCGGAACAAACTACACTGCAGCATTTTCATCGGACGTCAATTTACAAATTAATTTTAATATTCAAGCGGCTATTAAAACAGCATATAAGAAGAGTACGTGTTAAGTGTTAAGATATTTTTTTTAAATTACGATTACGTTACTTTATCCGTACATAAGAAAATCGCATTAATGATTTGTATTATATAAATCTTTTAAGGCGTTTAAGATTTATCAAAGTTTTGTCCAATAACTGTTGATAGCTAATTATATCATGAAATCATTTTAATTTACAAAATATTATTGTATCGTCTTCTAGTCATGTCATCGTATTTCGCAAAGTCAACGAAGTAATATGCTATTTGTTACAATATTTGATCATCAATCGTTTATGGATTTTTTTACATCAACTTATTTCAAAACCTATTTCTGACTAGACGTCCTCTGTTGCGCAGCGGTAGTGCGCTTGTCTGTGACACCGGAGGTCCCGGGTTCGAATCTCGGCCATACTAACTTTTTCTAATTAGCCTGAGTCTTGGATGTTTATCTATATAAGTAAGTTTCAATCTTATTTCGAGGCTAACTCAATCCGTGTAATTTGTCCCGTTTACATTTATATTATATTCATTATATTAATATTTTATTGTGCCGTGTGGTTCCCGGCACCAATACAAAAAAGAATAGGACCACTCCATCTCTTTACCATGGATGTCGTAAAAGACGACTAAGGGATAGGCTTATAAAATTGCGATCCTTTTTTTTAAGGGGATGGGCTAGCAACCTGTCACTATTTGCATCTCAATTCCATCATTAAATTTAACTGACCAATAAATTACGGTCATTATAATTATCAAGTGAGTACATTGAAAATTAACAAGTCACTTACTCGTTTCAACCTTCGATCAACTCGCGCTGTTGTTATAGCCGCTGTAACATAAACATTACTAATAAATTATATAAAACACTTTGTTTATTTGCGTCAGCAGGCAGATATATATGGCATCCGGCTAAAACAGCGAGATGCACAGTGTGCCTAGAGAATAGGACCACTCCATCTCTTTCCCGTGGATGTCGTAAAAGGCGACTAAGGGATATGCTTAAAAACTTGGGATTGTTTTTCAGGCGATGGGTTAGAAACTTGTCACTATTTGAATCTCAATTCTGTCATAAAGCTAAATAGCTGAACGTGGCCGTTCAGTCTTTTTAAGACTGTTGGCTCTGTCTACCCCGCAAGGGATATAAAAATGTTCATTTATATATGTATTTATTACAAAATATAGCATCGTTGCGTTAGGATATCGTAAAAAAAGTCTCGAACTTACTTCGAGGCTTATTCAATCTGTGTAATTTGTCCGGTATATATATATTTATAAAACATTTGTATGTAATTTCTTAGATTGATATAAGATTCATTACCTAAAACTAGTAACACTGTAGTACATCCACGGCGCATAATAATCCTTTGAAATGTTTTCACAAAACACAAACACAGAATTTAAATCATGACACGATTACACGACTATTCTTCATACGTTCTTGAAGATAAATACTTACTATAAAACATGATTCTCGATGATGTATGTATGTTTTTTTGCTTGTATGACAAAAACGGGTGTGTCATTACCAGGATCCGTTGTAAATAAAATTGGAAAAGTGCGATTTGAACAATAACATAGTGTTCTGTAGTTCTTTTGAATTTATTATTTTTGGGTCATAATCGCATAGAATAGAATAGAATGACGTCACATCACTTAAATATAATTATAACTACTACCGCTTCCAAAGCGCATGTGTAGAAGAAGGGGCGGAATAAACTACACTTCAGCATTTTCACCGGACGACAATTTACAAATATAGATCTCTTAAAAAAATTAAAAAGATATGAATGAAAGAATATGTAAAAAAAGTTTTTATTCTTGAAAAAATATCATATAAAAGAAAAGCAATAACATTGTCATGTAGACAATGTTATTGTTTTTCTTATAGTGTATTTAATTTTTTTTTTTAAACTGGACACCTCTTTGTCCCTTTTCAATGTAAAGAAAGAATGTAGATTTATCGTTATATTGTAAGCAATTTTCAATAGTCTTACTTCAAGTGCATATTTTTACATAAGGTACATACATACATACATACAGAACTAGCAGTCTTGAAAAGATATTTACATTAGTTGACTAAACTATTTAATCGTCAAATTTTTTCTTGTGCTCTAATCATCTGAGAGGAAATACAGTTTCTTATTTAAAATCGCGTACATATCTTACATTGAAAGACCTACTCAGTCTCTTTATAAGATTCTTCTTCCTCTTCTTTCTCTTCCTTGCGCGCGATCAGAGTTACGTTCTAACATTTCTGGAGAGGAACCCGTGGTAATAATCATGGCTTTAGATGTATGGATTCATGATGGAATTGAAATTGAAATAGCGATAGATTGCTAATCGCCTAGAAGAGGAATCCCAAGTAAAGTTATTCCTTAGTCGCCTTTTACGATGTCCATGGGATAGACATGGAGGTGAACCCGCGGTGCGGTTTTTGACCATAATAGGTACCTAAATTCGACTGGTAATAGCGACACGAACTGACTCCGTGAAATATTATGGATTCCTATTAAACAAGGGAATCCTAAAAAGTCAAGTGTTCAAGTCACGAACTTTCTTAAGTATACAAAAACCGGTCGAGTGATAACCATCTTACTTGAAAAGGTTGAATGTCTTGCCACTTCTTCATAATGTATTCTTCTCAAATTCATTTATGGAGAGGTACGATTTTGGGATCATCTGTCTGGGAGACGTATCTGGAAGACATATCGATACATCTCTATCCCTTACGAGGTTGACAAAGCCAATTGAACAGTTGCAAAGTACACATTTAAATAAAAGTTATACTGAAAATTGTGATAGGCCAGCACATAAATTTTCTCTTGATTTTAATTTACAATCTGCACGAGAACAGAACCATACATACATACATACATAGGTACAGACAGAGCAGTCTTGATAAGACTGAATGGCCACGTTCAGCTGTTTGGCTTCGTGTTAGAATATTGTTTCAAATAGTGACAGGTTACTAGCCCATCGCTAAAAGAAGAACCCATAGTTTTATAAGCCTATCCCTTAGTCGCCTCTTAGGTATGACATTAATGGGAAAAAGATGGGGTGGTCCTATTCTTTTTTCTATAAGTGCCGGGAACCACACGAAATATAAGCATTTGACACATACATATTATGTGTGCGTCCATCCTGCGGGCGTCCTCTAGTAATATAATTAACGCCTTTGTTTGTCACATCTTTATTGAATAGAAAATTACAATGAAATCACTTGCAATGGCAGACTTATCCCATGAAGGTATCCATCTCTTCCAATCAACCGGCAACAAAGGATCTAGATAATAAAGTAAAAAAGGGGCAAGTCGCTGTGTATTATGACCTTTACTATTTGTTTTGATGAGTTCAGTGTGTACTTAACAATGATGCTCTAATCAATTTGCTAGATTTTTCCATAATATACAATTGTATTATCGATCATACTAGTATGATTCGATTTTTTTAAAGACATCCATGGGATAAATATGGAGAGGTTCTATTCTAAAGTGACGCACAAATTGACAAGAACAATCATTCTTTAACCTTAGATTTTAAATAATAAGTTATAAACCTGTTTCCTCGGCGTCAAGAGAACATAATTTTGTCGTGTCTTCCTTAAAGCACGATTATTAACATATTTTATTGTATTTATTGTAAACTACAACATAAACACACCCATTTTCTGACATTAAATAGAAACAAGTTTGTTAGAAAAATATGATAACACTGACATTTAAGCGGTTACTGGTAATGACTTTGAACGTTGCTTAATTTCAAATCATCGATTTCATCACTTATAATAAAATTTTGATGCTTTCTTTAAAATCTTGAAAACACGCCCTAACTTTAAGAATCATCTTAAAATAATTTACAATTGAAATTAACGAGATCGAATTTGGTACATTTTTAGAGAAGTTTTCTGTAGGAAGTATAGTTGCAAAAGTTAATTATTCACTACAGAAGACAGAGGGAGAAAAGAGGAGAGAAATAATCAACCATGGCAACCGTTTCTATGGCGTAAACAAAGAAGGTTGCCTACATTCTCTGTGTCTTTTGGCCGAAAAGGAAAAAAAACAAAGACGTTAGAAATAAACCGTTAATTCCCAGGAACATAAGAGTTGAGCAGGCAGCCGCAGTGTATCACAACTTTTCACACACATGGAAGCAAATAATAACACTTTTACTCGCAAACTTTTATTTTTGACCAGACTCCCCTTCCCATACAATATCTTCAATCCAGTCTATAAAACTGGACACCCTCGTGTAAATACCGGGTAAGTTAGGGTGAGCGCATCCTACTCCGAAGGATATGATGCCGAAGACGTAGTGCATTTGGCCTTGGCTGGTTGAGCGTTGAGGAATCTTCACTTGGAGAGGCCCTCCGGAGTCACCCTGAAAAGAAATGATTCCTTTTTTTAATTAGAAGTCATTAATTTTTATGATCATGTACCTATACAAATTCTCCAGAGACAAATTGATGTCAGCTGGATATCGGCCGGTTCTTTTGTTTAAATTCCGTATTAGGCTTCTGTAAATGGTTAAAAGCTGTGGTCTAACTTTAAAGGTTTTGTCTGAGAATCTAATAGAGATTAGTCTATATTGCGAGGAAAATCTTCGCTTAATCCTTTCCTTTGGGACATTTTACTATCATAAATCTGTCTTAGGTTGTGGTCTAATTTTATAGAATTCTATCTACCTATGTATCTATTATTTATGTTTTTAGAAATTTGAGGAATATAGCTAGTCACAAAATACTTATGTCCGTTTATTATGCCTTGGCTCAATCCCTTATTGAATATTGTGTAGGTGTGTATGGTGGTGCATGTAAGACTACATTACTACAACTTGAGATAGCGCAGAGAGTCATGCTTTTTTTGCCATATCAAACCCCAACAACACAGGCTTTTAGCCTAGCTTAGGCACCAGTCTCCCGATATGTATATGTGAATATCTTATAAGTGAAACCTTGTTTTTTGTATGGGAGAAAATAAAGATTATTTATTTATTATTATTATGTCTTATATCTTCTACATAACAAAAAATAATTACCTGACAGGCATCAACACCTCCTTTTAATTTCCCAGCACATATCTGATGGTCTTGGAGTCCACACCAATTTCTATTGCATGAGGTCTTGAGTAAATCATCACATGTTTGGGAATCGATGATATCGACAGTTGCCGCTTGAAGTTCTGGTGAGATTTTCAGGGAGCCTGCAAAATATACGTATGTCTTGTCCCATTACATATTATACCATGGTGTAGACAGAGCCAACAGTCTAAAAGAGAACTGTTATGCCACGTTCAGCTGGATGGCTTAAAGAAGGAATTGAGATTAAGACAGTGCGATAGATATGTAGGTGCAATGTTGTCAAAATTGCCATTTGAAAAAAAAGATGTGAAAGATGGACTAATCTAATACTCCTCTTTATAAGTGAAGTAAGTTTGAATTTTTTTTTTTTTTTTTTGTGATTTCTGGCACTTTTTTAGGATACAACCACTCCATAGCTTTCCCATGGATCGTAAAAGGCAACTAAGGTATAGGCTTATAAACTTGGGATTCCTCTTGTAGGAGATGGGCTAGCAACTTATTATTATTTGAATTTCAATCCGACCATAAAGCCACACAGCTGAATATGGCCTTTCAGTCTTTTCAAGACTGTAGACTCTGTCTACTTCGCAAGGAATATAGACATGACTATATGTATGTATGTATTCTGTCAAAAAGAAAAAAGAATAAAGTCAAAAGAATTTAAGGAAAGACAAGGCTGATCAAAGAGAAACCTGTTATGAGTTTGACGTAATTTGCGAGTTCTTAATATATTAAATCAAATGATTAATTTATAATGTCCTTAATTCAAAACACTTGTTTTCGAAGATGTTCCTTAGCTACATTTAATGAGAAAAGGGGATAATGATTTTCTTCCCCTTAGAAAATGTGTGTCAAACCAAATGGTTTAATTTGTACGGAAATCGATCTTCGCATGAAAAGGTTTAGCTTTCAAAAGGTTTTGGGGCCTTTATTTTGTGTGGCAATAAATTTGCTGAGTATCTTAATTTTGTCAGAATATACATTAGGATAGATCAATTATATTATCTATCGTTTTGTTTTGCCATAAGGATAATTACATTTACGTACAAAAAAATAAAAACAAAACGCTGTTAGTTATTTCACACTACAGGCATATCATACAGTGATACTGTTTGCTTTGCTTCGAGAAACTGTAGTTCAGGTCGATTTTAAGCATTGTAGGAATATATTTTTTTAAAAGATCATCAAAATCATAGTTTTTTGGATACTATAAAATGGTTTGTTTGTTTGGTTTTTATGTTTGTAAACTCTTTATTGTACATAAAAATATTGTTAGCAGATATATTTTTCGTAGCCTATATAAGGGCTTGCCAACAGGGTTCGCCCTCTTTTGCCGCGCGACCGTCAAGCCGTCAACACGTCATCTTGGTGATATTTTTCCGTTTTATACCTATTCTATGCTTTCGCTCTTGTTCTTGTGATTTATAATTTAATTAAATTAAATAAATTCAATTGTTATTATTAAATAGTCTCGAAATATATTTTTTTTTAATTAAAATATCCCTTCTGTGCTAAAATCAGAAGTGGGATAGGCCTTTAGCCCACAGCTGTCTATTTTAGCTAACAAGAACGAAAGCATAATTTTTACAGTTTTGTATCTTTTTACTGTGTGTATTTTGTGTTCAGTGATTTTATTTGTCAGTTGTGTTAAACCGTAATAATTATGGCCGGCTCCAAACGTAAACATTCAAAAAGTAGGTCGCGTAGACATAAGTCACGTTCTAAAAGTAGGTCACGTTCGTTGCGCCGGAGGCTTTCACGTAGTCCTCCTCGAAATGTACCTTTGCCGGAGACGAGCAGTAGTGATGGTTTAAATGCAATACAACAAAGTTTAAATGTTATTATGTCACGGTTGGATGCGTTGGAAAATAATAATCCGTCTCGTACTACCCTCGCTTGTAAAGAAAATGTCGTAAATTCTAACGAATCCGAATCACGTGGCAATAGCTATGACCGTGTTAACTTGCGCAGTGCCCCCGTAGATACACAACGACACTCTTCCCTGGTTGACTGTGACGACAATACGTCACATGTCGACAGCACTCTGTCGACGGCGCAAGCGCTGGTTGACGCCATCAAAACATTGGCCCCCCCACGTACACATTATTACGTATCGAATTTTGATCCTGCTATACATGATATAGAGTCTTGGTTTGAAGAGGTGGATCGGGCTAAACTCGCTAACAATTGGGATGATCGTGAATGCTTATCGCGCGTGGCCGGTTGTTTAAAAGGCGATGCAAAAGCCTGGTTAAACGAGTGGGGTTCAAATGACCGGTCCTGGTCCAATTTCAAGCTAGATTTTCGATCTCTGTGTCCAAATAAATTAGACTACGCTAATATTTTATTTGACATAATGAATACTACATCGGATAAGTATAGTACGTATGCCGAATATGCGCGTTGCACTTTGCTTAGATTAAGAATAGTAAAAGGTTTAAGTGAAGAATTAATTACACAAATAACCATTCGAGGTATAACTGATGCACAAGTGCGCGCTGCAGCGGCTAACGCCAATCCGAGTCCAGAAAATTTGGTCTCGTTTTTATCTATTTACGTGAAACCTGGCCGCGGTAAACCAGATACTAAGCCTCAATTTAATAGAAAACGTGAATATTCTGACAATCCAAACAATAAATTCTCAACCTTCCAATGTAGTTTATGTGGCCAGGCGGGACATAAAAGTTATCGGTGTTATAAGAAACCGCGTCAATTTGATAATGATTCACCTACATCTACCGCCATTTCGTGTACATTTTGTAAAAAGCCCGGTCATACTCAAGATAAGTGTTTTGCTAAAGAAAGATCAGAGTCATGCAATTAACGAAATGTCAATCTCTGTTCAGAGTTATCTCAAAGTTCGTTGGAAACAAATAAAATGCAAGATGTACCTAGTTTCGGCAGTGTAAGGTATTCCTATAGATGTACTTATCGACAGCGGAACTATGAACGTATCTGTTACCATATCGCAAGTACTAAAATATTTTTCGTGCGCCTTAAAACCAACCAAGTGTATACTAAAAGGTATTAGCAACCAAGAAATACCTGCAACTGCGTATGTTACTTTAACTACCGAATTTGATGAGATCTCTATAGAAGCTGATCTCGTGGTGGTTCCGTCGACGTGTATGAATACCACTATTATTATCGGACGGATGTTTTGAACAGAGATGGAATAACATTACGATCTCGGAATAGACAATATTTGACTCGAACCCATTCATCCATGAGAAGATACGTGGCCGCGGTTAGTGAGACACCTCAAGTAAATACACCCCTTCAAGGTAATGTTCGCGATTATCTAATGGAGGTAATTAAAACATATTCAAACTTTTTATTACTGGTACAGCTACTACAACTGTAACTACAGGTAAGTTACACATTAACCTTACCAGTAATACCCCGGATTTGCTTAGCGATGTTTTGAAAACTCACACGGAAGCAGGTTTTTGTTAAACTTAAAAAGTATTTCTCCTTGACAACTGAAGTTGAGTACTTGGGTTGTGAATCAGTCGAGGTCAGGTTAGACCGAGCCCTAATAAAGTCAAAGCTTTAATAGATTCGCCAACTCCAGAAATTGTGAAGCAAGTCAGGCAATAACTAACTAATAACTATCCTACCAAAACGACACTAATCAGGTGAGCTCAGTCAGGAGTTTAATTTAAATGGGGTGCTGAACAAGAAGTGGTTCGTAAGGAACTTGTCGCTATTCTCACATAATCTTAAACCTGCTGAGCATAGAAGTGAACTACAGGAAGAACCTGTGGTCAGAAATGGTATGGAAGTTACAACTCATTCTCAATATTACAAAACATAAAACTAGGCAAACTTCCGCGCTTAATTAACTTTTAGGCATAGAGGCTGTTACTCCTGTCATAAGGTCATTATCATATGACGTCGTGCACAATGACTCTAATAAAAATAGAGGAGCGCGTCGTGAACTAAGTAGGTCTCAGGCTAATGATTTACTTCAATCACATCGTGCCTGACAGGATTCCTATGTCAACCGTCAAAGAGAGGCGCCAAAACAATACAAACGCTCACCGCGTTATCTTGTAATTTTTATTAAGTTCTCAGTCAACAGGCAAAATGGACTCT
The DNA here is from genome assembly GCF_032362555.1 of Amyelois transitella. NCBI lineage: Eukaryota > Metazoa > Arthropoda > Insecta > Lepidoptera > Pyralidae > Amyelois > Amyelois transitella. The sequence continues at coordinate 2,376,037 of NC_083519.1, read as the reverse complement.
GGAATGCGTGGTCCTTATAAAGTGACACGTGTTCTACCTGGTGGAAGGTACGAGCTGCGACTCTGTCTGGGTCGTATGGAAAGCCACCCAAGCTGCCGCAGAGTATATGGTGCCATGGCGAGGCGAGTGGTGCCCCGAATCTTGTGCTGCCTTCTTTGACAATGAGTTCAACAGAATATACCTGTTTCCTACAAAGCAATCATAGCCGTTTTTGTCATATTAGGTTCTTTTGGGGTCCCTTTAACTTACTCCCTTTAAATTCTTGCAAGTCATGACATTTTTCCCTTTCAGTTTTTGACAAATTTACTGACAAACACACTGACTGATGAATTGTAGAAGTATGATGAATAACGTTATGATTGTGGGAATAAAGCAGGTAGTAAGGGAGCCTTAACGGACAGACGTAGAGTTACGTGGTCCTGGACAGACGTAGAGTTACGTGGTCCTTTCTTCTCCCTGTGGACAGACGTAGAGTTACGTGGTCCTCTCTTCTCTATATGGACAGACGTAGAGTTACGTGGTCCTCTCTTCTCTATATGGACAGACGTAGAGTTACGTGGTCCTGGACAGACGTAGAGTTACGTGGTCCTTTGACATTGACAGACGTAGAGCTACGTGGTCAAATGTTATTTTCCCTTTGGCTTACAGACATAGTGCTATGTGGTCTGCCAAAGTATCAGTTATGTAGACAGACGTAGTGCTACGAGGTCTACATAACTAAAACTAACTGGTCGTGTGAACAGACGTAGAGCTACGTGGTTCACAGGGCTAATATATTTTCCTAGCTATTGTGGTACTGCCTACTAAACGATTCGGCGACTATGTGATCAGACGTAGAGCTACGTGGATCACGAGACCGCTTGTTTTTATAGTTCGTGCAGTGCTACAATACTACAATTTATTTCATTGTTACTATGCTTATATGTATAGTTGCCTTGAATGTTACAGAGTTTCTAAATCCTGTTCGTTACTTTCAGATAATGATATTGATGACGACAGGATTGATCCACCAGCAGGAACCTCACGTGATGACTTGGGTCCCCAAGGTATCCAAGCACAAGAGGTCGAGGACGACCTACGTCAGGAGAGGCCGTGTTAGCAGATATATTTTTCGTAGCCTATATAAGGGCTTGCCAACAGGGTTCGCCCTCTTTTGCCGCGCGACCGTCAAGCCGTCAACACGTCATCTTGGTGATATTTTTCCGTTTTATACCTATTCTATGCTTTCGCTCTTGTTCTTGTGATTTATAATTTAATTAAATTAAATAAATTCAATTGTTATTATTAAATAGTCTCGAAATATATTTTTTTTTAATTAAAATATCCCTTCTGTGCTAAAAATATATATAACAAATTACAAAACAGTCATTAGATTTAGAAGAATATGTACAATGGCGGACTATAACAACCAAAATGTAAAGGAAAATCCATAATTAAAAGGCAGCGCACACAAAATGGGTTTGGTATTTTCAAGGCCAGGACTAAAATGCATTCTTTGAGCTAGCGTTTACCACCTGATACCTCATCATACTCCCATCAGGTATATAGGAATCAAAGGCACACTAATACATACATACATAAAATTACGCCTCTTACCCGGAGGGGTAGGCAGAGACTACCACTTTCCCCTTACGAAGATCTCTGCACACTTCCTTCGCTTCATCCACATTCATAACTCTCTTCATGCAAGCTCGGCGGTTTCGGGTACTCTTGACCTGACCCTTTACCAGGGCGTCCTTAATTTGATCAAGATACCTTCGTCTAGGTCTTCCCAATCCGACCTTTTACTTTCACGAACACTAATAATAATAAAAATAATACCTGTTTCCACCACACCCCACCCAGTTAATGTAGCTCCATTTCCAAATTCACTGCTAGAATAACTCTTCCAGATGCAAGCAGGTTGGATTAACCTGGAAAATGTCACTTTCATCTCCAATTCCATCAATGCTATGTCAAAGTATTTCTTCGGAGCCAAATATCTGGGATGCACAATGATTCTGGATATGTTTACATCTGTCGGTGGTAAAAAATTGTAAGTCTGAAAAAATTTAATAGCAATTATGATTCTATAGCGCCGCCATTTTGCTTTAATTGAAAGAAATATTTTTTCAGTCACTTATTTACTATCAGATAAATGTCTTAAACCAGGATAAGTCCTGTTTTTCTAAGGTGTTTAAAATATGTAAAACTATGTAATCAAGTTGTTCCTACCCGACATTAACTTACTTTAGAAAATCAACTACTTAACCTTTATCGAAATCTATGAATAAAGAAGTACTTACATACATACATAAAATCACGCCTCTTTCCCGGAGGGGTAAGCAGAGACTACCTCTTTCCACTTGCCACGATCTCTGCATACTTCCTTCGCTTCATCCACATTCATAAATATAAAGTTACTCAACTCTTTCCTTTTCTTTTTCAACAGAAGTACTTACAACATCAATAATATTTTTATCACCAAGCCTCACTATCTTCGGCACTGGATCAGCAATGGTACTATCTCTGGCCGATGCCCTTGCGCAGTGGGCGGCAGTCAACACGAATTTCTCGCTTATAAGAGAGCTGCCACATTTGAACACCCATGTCCCTACTGATGCTTTCCAGCCTATAGCGCCCTGGGGAAAAGATGTTGAGTAACATACAAATATATATGGTCACGTCAATATCTTTTGTGGGGTAGACAAAGCCAACAGTCTTGAAAAGACTTGAGAAAAGAAAAGAGTTGAGTAACTTGATATTTTAACACACAACTTTCCCGGAGTGATATGCAGGAGTTATCTGTTTTATCACGATCCTTAAATAACTTGGTTCGATTCAATAAAAAGGGACTGCACCATCTCTCGTCTCCATAATCCCCATCGTCGTAAAGGGCTACTAAGGCATAGCCTTACAAACATGGTCTTCTTCATTTAGGCGATGGGCTAGCAACCTGTCACTATTTGAATCTCAATTCTACCAAAAAGCCAAACAGCTGAACATGGCCGATCAGTCTCTTCAACGCTGTTGGCTCTGTCTACCCCGCAAGGGATATATACGTGTATATTACCATGTGAGGGTAATCGCCGGGCCCAGTAGCGTGCCCCCCTATAGCAGCATACTGATTATACTTCTTAGCATTATAATCGACACCTGAAAATGTCAAATGTTTCACTCTAATAACAAAAAAAATGTTATAACTAATTTATTACATACATACATACATATATATGGTCACGTCTATATCCCTTGCGGGGTAGACAGAGCCAACAGTCTTGAAATGAATGAATGGCCACGTTTAGCTATTTAGCTAAACAAATTTATTATCCAGCAGATATTAAACAAAGGGCGGAATTACAGTTATTTTGATGTTAGTTTTACTGTTGTTTTCGATCTATCTTAAAGTAGCTTCGCCCGCGCGTTCTTAGCGCCACCTACAAAAGAATACATACATATGGTCACGTCTATATCCCTTGTGGGGTAGACAGAGCCAACAGTCTTGAAAAGACTGATAGGCCACGCGCAACTATTTGGTTCAATGATAGAATTATGATTCAAATAGAGACAGGTTGCTAGCCCATCGCTTAAAAAAAGGATCCCAAGTTTGTAAGCCTATCCCTTAGTCGCCTTTTACGACATCCATAGGAAAGAGATGAGTGGTCCTATTCTCTTTTGTACTGGTGTCGGGAACCACACGGCACTACAAAAAAATTCTTTCACAAATTTCATGGGGATCTTTAGTATTTATCTGGACGAAAAGATCCCTAAGACCTTCACTAGAATCTTAATTTTGTATACCTACGCAATACAAAATTTCAAGAAGATTGATTCTATAGATGTTACGCGAAGAGAACACAAACAAACTTACTTTCACATTATAAAATTTTTGTAGCATATTATTTTTAGGCTTACAAACTTGAGATTCTTTTTTTAGGCGATGGGCTAGCAACCTGTCACTATTTGAATCTCAATTCTATCGTCAAGCCAAAAAGCTGGACGTGGCCTATCACTGTTTTCAAGACTGTTGGCTCTGTCTACCCCGCAAGGGATATAGACGTGATAATATGTATGTATATTATTTAAGTTGGAATTAACTTACATTTTAATAAACGCCTGTCCAATTCCAACCTCACGTTCAGTTCCCACATGTAATCGTAGCATTCTGAAATGAAACGTTTCGGTTCAATTTTATTGTGGTTAGATAGTTATTATTGTTGGTGAAGGCGACTAAGGGATAGGCTTATAAACTTGGGATTTTTCTTTTAGACGACGGACTAGCAACTATTTACTAATTTAAGTCTATACCTATGAACTTACATATCTGCGCTAAATATTGTTATAGATGCGCCGTGTGGTTTCCGGCACTAATAGAAAAAATAATAGTACCACTCTATCTCTTTCCCATGTTGTAAAAGGCGACTAAGGGATAGGCTTATAAACTTGGGATTCATCTTTTAGGCGACGTGCTAGCAACCTGTCACTATTTGAAACGCAATTCAATCATTTCACCATACAGCTGAATGTGGCGTCTTCAAGACTGTTAACTCTGTCTACCCCGCAATATAAATCGGCTTATTGTGATTTCTCTGGAAAGGAAAAGCTTACTTGCTTCGCTAATTCTCCGGCCGGGTGTATTAAAATTGGGCTTGGTTTCGTTGTAAGCCAAGCAGAAATATGGTGTAGGTTTCCTTGTGGTGGTAGTGGGTTCTTTTGTTACAATCGTGGTTCGTGTTGGTGGTACTTCGAGGTTTGCACTTTTGTTTTGTTGATTGTTATTCTGTAAGATAAAAATGATAAAAACATACATATAATTACGTTTACATCGCTCGCGGGGTAGACAGAGCCAATAATCTCGAAAAGACCGATGGCTTAGTGTTAGAATTGAGATTCAAATAGAGAAATGTTGCGAATATTCTTTACCAATATCCCTTCTAATATAATAAATGTGGAAATAACTCTGTATGCTTGTATGTGACGCTTCTACGACTAAACCACTGAACCGATTTTAATGAAATTGTTACAGAGATAGAGTTGTATTGGCTTTTATTGTGGAAAAAGAAACCACGCGCACGAAGACGCGGGCAAAATCGAGTATTAAAAATAATGAGTAGAAATCAGCTAAAATAGAAATGAAATGACAACTGGCTACGTTTTTGTGCAAAGTTCAAATTCAAATTTCAAATTCAAATTCAAATTTTTATAAAATGATTATGAATAAAATGATTTATAGAAAAAATATAAAACTTACGAGTAAATTATTGGTGTCGGGTGCTGATTTGTTTGGTATGTCAATATCGACATAACCCCAATCCCATCTTTGGTCTTCAGCCTGCTACAAAATAAAATATATTATGTTTAAAGTAAATTTTTATTTGTCACGGAAATTTTTTCACCATGTTTGAACGATGAAACTGAGTTGGTTCCATAAATCTAAGATGTTAAATCTAAGAATAACTTGACTTCAAGAATTTGACATATTATGTTGTTTACTTACTCGTTTTGTAATGCCATTACATTGGGACAGTCTATCTGAAATAAGAAAATATTTATTTGTATATTTACGATATTCCTAAAGTTGAGCTGAGTTGTGATAGTTCGATATCAGCTGTACCAGATTCTAAAATAATTTTATACCCTATATGTTGTCCAGGCATAAGAGCTATACAACAAAAAAAGTTTCATTCAAATCCGTTCAGTAGTTCCGGAGATTAGCGTGTACGATCGCGTTCATATCTGCAGTCATAGTTTTAAAATTCTTACGGGTTAAAATAGCGTGCACTGTGGTTCCACTAGATACACACACACATGCATATTTAAAAAGAATAAATATTCCTTCAAATGAATACGGCCTTTAATACCAATGATTACTAAGTAAAACAGTTTATTATTCTATGACATATAACATTACAAAACAGAAAGAGAGGGTAATCAACGATGTCCGAACTGGGCCCGATAATTGTCGATCGAGATATCGTCGTCTCTCATTATTTGCATAAGATTTGCCTATAGAGGGAAGCCTGCGACTGCCAGACTTATGTCATTTCAATAAAGTTGAAAGTTTGTCTGCACACGACCCTAACATAGGTAGTGGTTCCTTTGAAAGTTATTGGGTAGCAATTTTATTACTTCGTTTGTGCAAGTGAGATCTAAGATATACTAGATAATCTCGCTTGCTCACACTCGCTTGTTCTAGTTACTAGCGGATTCCGAAGTTATTCAAGGAATTTCTGTCTATTAAAAAAAATATATATTGTTACTGACAATTTTTAATGTTTCAAGGTGCCATTTGAACTAAGTAACTGACTGGCTAACTAACTGACTGATATCTAAGAATTACGATACCCGTGTCTTCAAACACGGAAATCAGCAAGAAATATTAAACAAGAGGGAGCAAAATAAAACACTCAATAATTAAAATTAGTAAATTTTATTGAAACAGTTCATCTATAGTTTTGTTTACATATTGATGATTATATAAAGGTATACATACAGCATATTACACTAATTTACCTATCTCCTGTTATTAAGGTTACAGCTTAATTATTCGTTTTCATAAAGAAAAGATATTGAAGCTGTCCTTAAAATACTATCTAAGTAGTAGTTTTAATATAAACTGGCAGAACCTTTCACGCACTATATGGACTCGATACACAGGGTAGTTGTCTTGCACAAATAATATTGCATATCATCAATCGGATAAATACACCGCACAGTTGGTAACATGGTTTCTTCCAGCACTTGCACATAATGAGCAGCTGTAGCGCATCCTGCTATCCACATCTGTTCTCCAGGTCCAGCAGCACTCATCCAGCCCCACATATTTACAGATATGCGTCCAGACTCCATATTTGGCACAATATTTTTTTCTTCATACCGAGTTGCATTTCTTCGCCATAAGTGAAGCCTACCGTGTTGTGATGACGTAAACGAACTTTTTGTCCGTAAATATCGCCGTGTTCCAGTCAAAATCCAAATACTGCCGAGCAAATTCTAAATGTTTTTGCTTATTTATTTCGGATAAATACGGCTTTCTTGCTGGCTGTCTGTGGAATAGTCCCTCACGGTGCAAACTCGACGAACAGTAACCACTGATGTGTCGAACTGTTCCGCAAATGTTCTGGTCGGTATGAAGCCATTATTTTCGTACTGTTCCACCATGGATCTCCGCTGTGTGGCGTGTCGCTGTGTTGATTTATTAGCGGACGACGGTCGCTGAGCGGTCGACTTTTTACACTACCCTCTTCTTGATGGCGCGTTACCCAACGCTTAACCGCTTGTTGTTTATTGTGTTATTTGTGTGAATGTGTGAGTGACAGCGGTGACTGCAAGCTATAAAGTTTTGCGAACTATGACTGCAATTATGAACGCGACCGTACATACAAACAGACAGACTCTTTTTTCAAATTCATGTTCGGTTACTATTTCTTCATCGTTATAAATTATTTTTTTTTAAAATACACTCAATGTAGAGACAAATATTTTTTACTGTTTTATTATATGTATTTGATATACATATATATATAATTGATATATGTATTGAGATATGTATTTTCAAGACTGTTGGCTCTGCCTACCCCGCAAGGGATATAGACGTGATTATATGTATGTATGTACAAAAACCTATAAACAGATGAAACTCACCCACATAAACAAATAATATAATCAACAAACGATACATTCTAACACTTCCACTAATCACCCAAACTTGATTCGGTAATCACGATTATAATATCTGGCACTAGGTAATGGAAGATCGACTGATCTTACCAATTTACAAGCAATATTTGAATCGAAATATGACACGTCCGCTAGTTATATGAATCCAAATGGAATAAGGTGAAATCCCTGAGTGAAAACCTGTTTTTAATATAACAGTGTTAATTAAGTATATGTTATTAGCAGTGCATTTTTCTGATTTCAATATCATTCCGGGGCTTGAATATTGGTGATGTATTTGTCTGGAATTCAGCTGCTGTAGGAGTTTTGAATTTTGAAAGGCCCATATCATAACATAAGTCTCAAATCGCGTCACGTGTTGATTGATTTTCTTCTGTGTTGGATTAATTGGCAGATTCTTCTTTATTTCAGTCAGCTCATCATTAAAGATCGCATTGAGCTGCCCTTGAAAGAAGAATTCTAAATCTTTTTTTTGAGTTTTATAATTATACAAGCTGTGCCCGCGACTTCGTCTGCGTGAAATAGTTGATGTGTGATATTATAGTATAGCCAAAAGCCTTCCTCGATAAATGGTCTATTCAACACAAAAATAATTTTTAATTTGAACCAGTAGTTCCTGAGATTAGCGCGTTCAAACAAACAAACTCTTCAGCTTTATAATATTAGTAAAGATATGTATAAATTATTTTTAACGACAACTTCTATAAGGTCCAAAATTATGAGTAATACCTACTTAATCTAAAGTATTGAATATTTATTTAAATACTTTTTTTATTTTTAATGAAATACATGACCGAACACTGCGGGTCGCTTGCAATGGCCTTCAGGATGCTGTTGCTACTCCTGCGCACTTTTAGTAGTAGATTTTTATCGCCAGCGGACGTTGCAGCTTACTGTATGTGCCTCAGTGAACATAGCAAATGCACTGCAGAGGCGGGAAAAAGCAACAGCGCTTTAAAGGCGTTGTTATATAGACGGCCTCTGTGGCGCAGCGGTAGTACGCTTGTCTGTGACACCGGAGGTCCCGGGTACGAATCCCGGCCAGGGCATGATGAGAACTTTTTCTGATTGGCCTGGGTTTTGAATGTTTATCTATATAAGTATTTTTGATAAAATAAGCCTAACTCAATTCGTGTAATTTGTCCCGTATATATATATATATATATATATATATATACAATATTTTAATCTATATTATCTATGAATGTAACATTGTTCCTGTATTGAGTAACTGACTGATTGACTAGATATTTGTTTGTCCCTTACTTGGCCTAGGGGTGATTCCCTAAGATACAATAAGGTTTCATGAAATTTCCGCGGGAACTCACGTGATTTTAATTTTAGAAATAACTGTACAAAACTTAGCTTAGCTCCTACAATAATTAAATACCTTTATCAACGATACAGCTGAAGACTGAACTATGAATCAAAGAGATACCATCAAAGCCTTATAACACACGAAGCAGTGACACTTACATCCAGTATATCTTGAACTACCTTCTACACTAATTTTCAGCAAAACACGACCAAGGTTTAAATAAGCCAGATGCCTTCTTACATTGGTTGATCTGAAATAGGTGGTGTGTCGATTAATTCTTAATGGAGCGGAACGGAAAGATTAAAATTGCTTCAGGCGGTTTTGGTAACAGTATTTCTTCCATATTATCTAATTGAGATAACCATTTCTTTGGAAGAATAATTGCAGTGCCGTGCCGTGTGCTTCCCGGGTGCCGTGTGGTTCCCGGCACCCATAGAAAACAGAATAGGATCACACAATCTCTTTCCCTTTGATGGCGTAAAAGGCGACTAAGGGTTAGGCTTACAAACTTGGGATTCTTTTTTAGGCGATGGGCTAGCAACCTGTCACTTTTTGAATCTCAATTCTATCATTAAGCCAAATAGATGAACATGGCCTGTTAGTATATTCAAGACTTTTGGCTCTGTCTTACAAGAGATATAGGCTTGACCATTACGTAGTATGTACGTATCTATCATGGACTTCTTTAAAAAAAGAAAAATAAATGAAATGACATGAACTGGTTACAAATATACAGATACTAGTCGCTATCGTGTTTTTTTTTTTAATTTTATACCTATTTAAAAATAAAATCATTTCTTAAAGGCTGTCTAATCGTAACTTACTCTTTACCGTGATCCCTTATTCATGCATACATACCATCACGCCTGTTTCCCGTTGGGGTAGGCAGAGACTGTGAATTTCTTGCTTCCTACATACTTATTACTCTTTTCATGCATATTCGACGATTACGGGTACTCCTTACATCTCCCTTATTAATGATATTCGAAACTTGTAATTTATTGATTATATACCTTAATTACTTTTAAATCACGCAATAAAATACAGTAAACCACATTATTAGCTGTCACTTCACATTATCGCACGTCAATTATTCGACTAATAACCATTACAAGTGTCTTAATCCAACGACAATTTAATTAAGATATCGTACATAATGGGCGAACAGAGTAAGTTGAACACCTTAAAAATTTAATCATCTCACTTTCAACTTTATTTCGTCAGTCGTAAAGTTTGATGTCGCTTGGTGACGTGGAGGTTCTTTTATGTAGCAAATACAGTAATAAAGTGTGTAACGAGCTTCGTAAACGGGCCACTTCGATTAAGTGTAGATAATAAATGACCTGAGTTGGTTCCCACGGTAGTTCAGGTAGGTGCACATTTTAAAGTACAGACGTGATTTTTTTTCGACATTTCTAGATTAGTCTTATCTATAATAATTTTTTTTTTTTACACTGGGACTTCTATATTATCTTTTTTTTCGTAAATATCATAGAAGTTTAAGGCTTTATCAGTTTAGAGCTTTTAGTTTAGAGGCGTCTTAAGGCGTCGTTATATTGGACGCGCAGAGCGTTGTAAGTGCGTATAAATGTCAAGTTTGATACATACATACATATGGTCAAGTCTATATCCCTTCCGGGGTAGACAGAGCCAACTGTGTTGAAAAGACTGATGGGCCACGTTAAGCTATTTGGCTTTAAGATAGAATTGAGATTCAAATAGTGAATAGTTGCTAGCCCATCGCCTAAAAGAAGAATCCCAAGTTTATAAGCCTTAATAATTAGTTGATTTATTTATTAAATCGTGTAGCAATTTACATAGTGTGATGAAGAAAATTAAATAAAATAAAAAAAAAACAAGAAGAGTTTCACACTGATTTGGCATGCAGACCCAAATGAGATTAACATTGGCTGTGCGCTTCAAATAATTAAGCGAAGTGACGGACCGGTCTCATGAATGTTAACTCCAGTATAAACAGGACTCTACGTCCTCTGAATACGGATATAAACTTGGTATGAGTTGTCATTACATCAACGATTTTAATTGAGAGGGTGATGAGTTTCCTTCTTAAAACATAGGGTAAAGAGATGGTTAAATATCACGTTCATAAGCGATTCGGGTTCAAATCTCACCATATACCTACGGGTAAAAAGTTTATGTAACTTTACATACACACATACAATCACGTATGTCTCCCTTAAAGGGTAGACAGAGACAACAGACTAGCAAAGACTGAAAGGCCACGTTCAGGTTCATTCGCCTAAAAGGAGAATCCCAAGTGTATTAGGGCATCCCTTGGTCGTCTTTTAGCTATGTAAAAGAAGGTTTTGGATGTCATCGTAATCGTAATGTCACAAAGGGTATACAATTCCATAAATATAGATAAATTGAGATGTATCGGAAAATCCTCAACCAACCTTATATGTAATCCACATCGCGATTAATTTTGTCTACAACAAAAATTGGATTTTTGAAAACCAACAGCAATATTCCGATTTCTGTGTATGTATCGTATGTCTGTGGTTAAATCTGAACACGCGTTATTTTTGCATTAAACTTTTATAATTATAAAAGTGTCAATTACATCGTTGAAATGGCAACAAAAACAGGAGTAGGTTAACAACGGTGGCTTATTAAAGTTTACGGGTGGGTAATATTGGGTCCGGAACTCAATGTATGCGTGGGCACGCGTCCCCACCGCACATATAATTAGTGTGGACTTGTCCTGTGAATTTATAGGGACTCCGAGACACTATCGACAATATTTGATTGCATAATGCTCTTATGGTGAGGGGAAACATCGTGAGGAAACCTGCGCTTTTAGGTTTAACCGATGACATATTAGAGATTGAATTTCCTAGATTGTGGAGATCAGGCGGGCGTAGCTCTCTCAAATAACCTGGTCAGGTGCACCTTAGGCTTCAGAGGTGAGATGATACACTTCTTTCTAAATACATAAATATAATTACGTTTTTAACCCTCACGGGGTAGACATAGTCAACAGTCTCGAATAGACTGAATGGCCACGTTCAGCTATTTGGCTTAATGATAGAATTGAGATTCAAATAGTGACCGGTTGCTAGCCCATCGCCTAAAAAAGAATCCCAAGTTTATAAACCAGTCCCATAGTCGCCTTTTACGACATTCGTGGGGAAGAGATGGAGTAGTCCTATTCTTTTTTCTTTTGGTGCCGGAAACCATACGGCACATATAATTACGTTTTTAACCCTCACGGGGTAGACATAGTCAACAGTCTCAATGTGACTGAAAGGCCACATTACATATTAATCTACCACTAAACTTTTTACCTTTTATGTTACCAAAGTTTGGGGAATAATGTCAAATAAATCAGTTTATTAGATAACGATTGACTGTAACAGACAGACATATAAGTGAACCTATAAGGTATTAAAATGATAATAACTGTGAGACTTGAGAATTTAATTATTATCACAATTTCTCTATTATGATAATATTTATCAGTCTTTACAAGACTGTTGGCTCTGTATACTTCGCAAGGAATACAGACGTGACTATATGTATGTATGAAAATAAATGACTGACCACACATTGACATTGTATAAAATTCATTTTTAATTCGTACTATGTATTCGAATTGACACAAAAAATAAAACATCATATTGTTGAAATTCAAACCGTTTAAATATAAAAAAGAGCTATGAAAAACTTTTAATTTTACTGTCGTGTCTCATTTGAGTGAAGTGTTAACTCGTAACCCGCCGGTTAACGTTCACGATAATCTGATTGCTCGTAAATCAAAAACGGTGCAAACGACGTGATGAATGACGTCATTTTGAACTGCCAGTACAAAGAGGGGTGTTATAAGTTTGATACGTACATACATAAAGTCACGTCTATATTCTTTGCGGGGTAAACAGAGCAGTACACAGTATTGAAAGGACTGAAAGGCCACATTCAGCTGTATGGCTTTATGATGGAATTGACATTCAAACATTGACAGGTTGCTAGTGCTAGCCCATCGCCTACAAGAGGATTCCCAAGTTTATAAGCCTATCCCTTAGTCGCCTATTATCCATGGGAAAGATATGTAGTCGTCCTATTTTTCTTAATATTGGTGCCGCGAACAGCACTATCCTACTTATATTATAAATGCGAAAGTTTGTGAGTATGTCAGGATGTCAGTATGGACGTTTGTTACTCTTTCACGCAAAAACTACTGAACCGATTATGATGAAATTTGGTATGTAGGTAGCTGAAGACCCAGAATAACATATAGGCTACTTTTTATCCCAGAGTTCCCGCGGGATTGATTCCATGCGGACGAAGTCACGGGCGGCCTCTAGCATTTTATATTTTCATTTTTCATACTTATTTGAGTCGCCTTCTTCTATAACTGTTGACTGATCTAGACAGATAGCTTAATACATAATATCGTACAGCTGAACACACTAAACATAATTGTACTACGGAAGACTAACTATAACCTCCCAGTTTTGGCAATAAAGTAATTGTTTAAAAGCAAATAAATATCTTATTAAAAAAATAAAGTCATCCAAATATCTTACTCCTACTCGTGCGCTACAAATCCGTATCACACAACACTGTCAAAAATAAGGCGTGCAATAAACGGACCGACACGTCGCCGCGACCACACTTCTCCATTTCGCGGCAAATTGCCACGTTACGTGACCTACGACAAACTGAACCCACGTGAATGACCCGTTTTATTTGCGTGGTAGTGTATAGATGTGGTTACACAGTGCGAGTTAGCATGCGAGTTGGTTTAGCGAGTTATTCAAGTAGGTATAGTGGTTAATTTGAATGAAGAAGCTTTTCAAAGTTGTAACGTTTGCAATTATCTTTTAGATTACATTTGTAAAGATGTGCGTATACATACAAGCATATGGTCCCGCCTATATCCCTTGCGGGGCTTAATGATAGCATTGAGATTCAAATAGTGACAGGTTAATAGCCCATCGCATAAAAAGGATCCCAAGTTTGTAAGCCTATCCCTTAGTCGCCTTTTACGACATGCCTCACCTAATCCAGGATATATTTATCATGGTCGTAAAAGCGTACCCTGGACTCCTGTTTCGAACAAGGTGAGGATGTAACATACTTACACCAGCAAAAAGGGCAACAAAACTTCTCATTTCTATTTCATGACGAATTTATTTTTAAATATTCTCAAAATAATCAAGTAGCCGTGTGGTTTCCGGCACCAATACAAGAAATAATAGGACCACTCCATCTCTTTCCGATGGATGTCGTAAAAGGCGACTAAAGGATAGGCTTACAAACCTGGAATTCTATTTTAAGCGATGGGCTAGCAACCTACTTTTTGAATCTCAATTCTATCATTAAGCCAAATAGCTGAACGTGACCATTCAGTCTTTTCAAGACTGTTGGCTCTGTCTACCCCGCAAGGGATATAGACGTGACCATATGTATGTATGTATGTATTCTCAATATTATTTGCATAATTTTTACTATTTTATAACAAAATTCGTGTTTAACATTACTAAGATTTGACGTTCGCTTACTCGAGGCGCGTTTATGTTCTTCCAGTCGCAAGTTACTTGCACAGCGTGAACAAGTATGCCCGTTGAGTGGGAGAGTGTATCTGACGTGCTGTATCATATACATATACAGAAAAAATATGTGTGGTTTTATTATACTCTGTCTCCGCAGTGTTACTGTTCACAGTCATTGAATTTGAGCTCTATTTTTCTTATCGTGTTACTCGTGGGACATGGTAGAATCCAGTCATAGAATGAATACTGAACTACTCATATTTTTTATACTATTTCCGTATATTTTAGTACGAAAATTTTCCTTTGTACGTATAAGCTTATATGTACGTATATATAATCACGTCTATGTACCTTGCGGGGTAGCCAGAGCCTTGTCTAATAGTCTTGAAAAGACTGATAGGCCGCGTTCAGATGTTTGGATTAATGATAGAATTGAGATTTAAATTGTGACAGGTTGCTGGCCCATTGCCTAAAAGAAGAACCTTTTACAAAATCCATGGGAACGGTATAGCTTATGCTAGTTCCATAGAAATCTGAATAATGTACTTAGTCTTATAATTTTTATTCTAGTTTGGTATTTAAATATTTTCTTAAATGTTTCCTGTAAACATAAATCCAGGTAAAAATACTTTGAAGATATCTTTCTATACCACGGATAATTTGTATCAGTTGTAAGACTTAACTTCGTATGTTAGACAGTTTATTGAGATCCTGCGGGAACCTGTTGGGTTTCTTGAGTTTACCCGACGACAGTACTGGTTTTGTCCCAAAAGGATTTCTAGACGTTACACGACTAAATTTATAGTGAATTATATTTCATGCGATACATAAACTTATTATGACACTTTATACCACTTAGGATAAGTGAATATTTGTATTTGTATTTAGTGAATTCTCATAGATTTTTCAAACTAGGCTTTGAATTGAATACGTGAAAGTTGTATAGACTTATAGGGAACTCCCCCTTAGTTGAAGCAACTGTACATTACTGTAATGTTTTCAGTTTTTCTAGAAAGACTAAAAAGGTATAATGATATCAGAAAAGTATAAACACAATTTTTTTACTATGTACAAGGTTTAAATCCGAACAAAGGCAAGCAAGGCAAGGCAATTTTACATCAAAATCCTTATAGTCATATTTGAGTGAAACCCTTATTAATAAAAAAGTGTACGAAACCCAACCCTACTTTCAGTTACAGACCAGCTATTAACTATAAGTTATAAGATGCCATAAATAAAGCGGGCTACTCGCAAAAATGTTTCCCAGGAAATATTACTTGGAAAAGGTACATACATAAAACGTATTAGATTTTTCATACATATGTACGTACATATAGTCACGTCTATATTCCTTGCGGGGTAGACTAAGCTAACAGTCTTGAAAAGACTGAAAGACCACATTCAGATTTATGGCTAAATGGAAGAATCGACAGGTCGCTAGCCCATCGCCTACAAGAGGAATCCCAAGTTTAGAAGCCTATCCCATAGTCGCCTTTTACTTCATGTATGGGAACGACATTGGGTGGTCCTATTCTTTTTTCTTCTTGGTGCCGGGAACCACACGGCACATTTAAAATATTAGCTGGGATAAGGCACACTTTGTACGCGGCAGATAAAATATGATTGTTTTTATACAAACCAAAATATATAGCGTAATTTCTCTACAGAAAATCCTTAAAACATAACACTCATTTTCTTGGCAGTCGCGTAAAAATCTGACTTGTATATGGAGCGAGAAGTTGTAAACCTTTTCCATAATTCACATTAAGAAGTGTTAGTCATTTCAGTCGCTTCTGTTACGGGTTTACGAAGCAACTTTTGTATGCAAAGGCTTTTAGGAGACTCGGTTATATGTGAAATTATGTTGAGTTACTGCATATATTGGAGACATACGGAGCAAAAGAATGAATGAAATTCCTATGGTTTTTTTTTCTTGTCCCGGTACTTGCATAAACAGAAACATCACGTCTTTATCCGTTACGGGGTAGACGAAGGTAACAGGATCAATAAGACTGAAAGGCTGTATTTAATAGGATGGCTTAATGATTGAGATTATATAGTAATAAGTAACCAGCCCATCGCCTAAAACAAGAGTCTCAATTTTAGAAGTCTTTCCCTTGATTCGCTTTTACAATTTGCACAGGAAAAGAAGCAGCTGGCATATTTCGTTTTTATTCTTTTTCAGACCAGTATCGGAGCTTGCACTTGTAATATTCCCTAAGTCGCTTTTTACGACATTCATGGAAAAGAGATGAAGTGGTCCTATTCTTTAGTGTCGGGAACTACACGGCACATATATTGATAGTAAGTATCCCAACTAATATAAAAAATGTGAAAGTAAGTTTATTTGTTTGTCTGTTGTCTCTTCACGCGTTATCTACTGAATCAATTTTAATGAAATTTTGCGTAATATAATTAAAAGTCTGAAGAAGGACATAGGACAGTTATCATCACGGTAAAACTCTAGTTCCCTTGGGATCTTTTGCAGGTGGCGCTTAATTCGCGCATGCAAGTGGCGCTAAATTTGCACGGACGAGGCTGCGGGTAAAACTAATGTATACATACATACATATAATCACGTCTATATCCCTTGCGGGGTAGACAGAGCCTACAGTCTTGTAAAGACTGATAGGCCACGTTCAGCTATTTGGCTTTAAGATATGATTGAGATTCAAATAGTGACAGGTTGCTAGCCCGTCGCCTAAAAGAAGAATCCCAAGTTTATAAGCCTACCCCTTAGTCGGCTTTTACGGCATCCATGGGAAAGAGATGGAGTAGTCCTATTCTTTGTTGTATTGGTGCCGGGAACCACATAACATGAAACTAATGCTTATATATTATTAATTGTGGGATGTGTGTAGTGAACACTAAAGAGCAAAGTTTGGTGCACGGCTGCACATCTTTTATGAGGTGCACACTGCCCTATGGCACCAACTTACGTGGTTGTCTAACTAGGTATAAGAAACACAGAACTCAGAACAAGTATATCAGGTAAGTATATTAGCCTCTCCTTTCGAAGCCTTATACGACATCTTTAACCTTTGGATCAGCCTACCTCGCAAAGTATAAATCTTTACTTTGTGTGAATAATAAATATATAGTAAAGTATATTTACATACATACATGTACATACATATGGTCACGTCTATATCCCTTGCGGGGTAGACAGAGTCAACAGTCCTGAAAAGACTGAATGGCCACGTTCAGTTATTTGGCTTAATGATTGAATTGAGATTCAAATAATTGCTAGCAACCTGTCCCAGGTTGCTAACCCATCGCCTAAAAAAATCCCAAGTTTGTAAGCCAATCCCTTAGTCGCCTTTTACGACATCCATGGGAAAGAGATGGGGTGGTCCTATTCTTTTTTGTACTGGTGCCGGGAACCACACGGCACACTAGTATATTTATTGATGAATTCCAAATACTACAGCAACTGCATTGAATACAATTGACAAACACTGTCCAAGTTTATTTGTCGCAGCGGTACAGTCGCCAAGACAGCTGTTGTTTGCTCAGCTAATGACGAGCCACTCCGCAAACACTGACTACTTGTGTCGACATATGTACCGATAGATATATATATATGTATATAGTATTACTAGCTGTTACCCACGTCTTTGAGTGCAGTGAAATTATGACGATAAATTATGCATGCAGGGAGGTAATGTAGGGAACTTGTAGGGTGTAAAAGTAGTCTCTGCCTACACCTCTGGGAAAGTGGCGTGATAAAAACAAATGCATGTATGTTAATGTCATTCCCTGTAGTTCTTTATATCTAGCATACATATTGTCTTCACCTCCTACGGGGCAGACAGGGCCAATATTCTCGAAAATACTGAAAGGCTTTTCTGAAGTTTTTTAATATCATAAAATCTGCTGAACTGCTCTTACTGCCCAACTTATTCAAAATATATTGAAATTCAAATTCAAAATATTTTTTCATTGTATATGTGTGTAAATATATTCAAATTCATAATATGAGTATGATGAGACAGATAAAAGAAAAAGAAAGAAATATAAAAGAGAAAATATGTATAAACATGAACAATAATGCTTTTATACTATGCATACATACCTACATACATATGGTCACGTCTATATCCCTTGCGGGGTAGACAGAGCCAACAGTCTTGAAAAGACTGAATGGCCACGTTAAGCTTTTTGGTTCACGTTCGGCTTAATGATAGAATTGTGAAAATGAGTGACAGCTTGCTAACCCATCGCCTAAAAAAGAATCCCAAGTTTGTAAGCCTATCCCTTAGTCGCCTTTTACGACATCCATGGCAAAGGGATGGAGTGGTCCTATTCTTTTTTGTATTAGTGCCGGGAACCACACGGCACAGTTTTATAGTGAGAAAAAAAAACATAGTTTGCGGTCAGGTTCTCCTCTTTCCGCGCGTCTTTTTATTAAGGCGATGGACTAGCAAACTTTGAATATCAATTCGATTACAAATCAGCTAATAGTGGCCTTTGATTCTTGTGATAATTGACTCTGTCTACCGTGTCAGGGGTTATACACAAAAAATGCTTATGAGCTTATTTATTCCAGATAATTATGAGCAAATAAAAACACGACCTTTCTACCAAGTTTCCAACAGGTGCTCAGAAATAATATCATAATTGAATTTCTCAAAAGTTTCAAATTCGTAAGGATGACGGAGAGCCCTTGTGCGAAGCAAATAAAAAAGAAAATTAATTCGTCTCGAATCTCAAAAAACTCGTGTTCCATAAATCTTGTTGAGTTGAGATAAATATGATACAGAAAGTTGTCGGAGCGATCCGTCAAATACATATTTTTCCTCATTAATATCAACTACACGAAAGAATTAATCAAACTTGCTGAGTTAAATTAAGTTGCGACATGTTATTAAGTGATTTAGTAGTTGTCGCGGTGTGGGAAACAACGCGTGGAAACCTGCCACCGTGGCATGGCAGTAGGCACGCGCGACGTCGTTTTATAGCGCGCGAAAAACTATCGCTGTCCCGTTTTAAGTCGTAATAAATAGCGAAACAGCGATAGTTTATTGCGAGATGAAAACGGCGTCGCGCGTGCTACGAGGGCTGCTCTTTTAAAGTGCATTCATGATCTAAAAGGCGAACTATTAACATTTGACATACATACATATGGTCACGTCTATATCCCTTGCGGGGTAGACAGAGCCAACAGTCTTGAAAAGACTGAATGGCCATGTTCAGCTATTTGGCTTAATGAAAGAATTGAGATTCAAATAGTGACAGGTTGCTAACCCATCACCTAAAATAGAATCCCAAGTTTGACATTTGACAAACTTGTTTATTGGCTAAGTCCGTTAACTCGTATCGTGTAATAAATCTATTCTTAAAACAAAACAGTTCACAAAACTAGGGTCAGGTTGAATACACTTAAACGACGGGTTATATAGAAAGATAGCGAGCTTACAACAACCTTAGCAAGACTCCGTAATAAGCAATGTTTATATTTCCCTCTGACCCTACCCGAGAATTTATGAGTAGCCATAAAGAAGAATATTTTTAAAGTATTGTACCCACGATTAACATTTTTTTCTTTGCTACACACGTTGATGGAATCATTTGCATGTTAAAAGTTGTGTTTTTAATTTTTTTTTACGTCCATCAAGTTAATTAAGGTTGTTTTTCTTTAAAGAGCTTTGACTTTGATGTTGGAATGGGATTTTTATAAATTAAGATTTTCAGTTCTTGATTAATAATGATAATTTTAGGTATAAAATTCAGGTCAAGAGTAGGTACCCTGAATTGAGGAGTTTGCATGAAGAGAGTTATGAATGTGGATGAAGAGAAAGAAGTTTGCAGGGCACGTGGCAAATAGAAAGACTTAGTCTCTGTCTATCCTTCGGGAAAAATGCATGATTTTATGTACCTATGTATTCGTAGAATTATTCCTTTTCATTTTCCTAGATTTTGCCGTGAAACGGTAACGCTATAATTTACTCTAGTCTGTCTTTGTGGTGCAGTGGTAAAGTTGCTTTTGACTTACGGCGTCGAGTTCAAGAAGTTGTTTTTAGTTTGGTTAGGACATTTGCATACATTTAATCACGTCTATATCCCTTGCAAAGTAGACAGAGCCAGAACAGTCTTGGAAAGACTGTAAGCCCACATTCAGCTGTATGGCTAGATAATGGAATTGAGATACTGTATATTATATTATATACTTATACAAGCTGTGCCCGCGACTTCGTCTGCGTGGAATAGTTATTTTAGGCATCAGTGAAGCCCTCAAGGATGAATAATTTTTCCCGTTATTTTCACATTTTCTATTAATTCTTCGCTTCTAAAAAGTGCAATGTGATATTATATAGCTTAAAGCCATCCTCGATAAATGGTCTATTCAACACAAAAATAATTTTTAATTCGAACTAGTAGTTCCTGAGATTAGCGCCTTCAAACAAACAAACTCTTCAGCTTTATAATATTAGTATAGATGGATAAACATCCGAGCCCCAGGCCAATCAGAAAAAGTTAATTTCTTATCACACCCTGGCCGGGATTCGAACCCGGAACTTCTGATGTCACTGGCAAGGCTCTACCACCAGCGCCACAGAAGCGATCAAAAATAAATAAAATCAGCGTATTGCACTATAGCAATAAATTCGTTGAGTTGTGACCTTTTTGTATTGCTGCAACTCACACCCTAATTAATTTGTATATCATATGAAATTGTAATTTGTGTGTAGCAATTCAAATAAATGAATTATCTATCTATCTATAAACAAACTTTGCCGCAATTCTACTGCATCAGTTACTCTATTCCCTCAAATAGATTTCTAGAGTAACCAGTTATTTTCTAGAAAGATTCCAAACGCCCAATGTTCTGTAAATGAGCCTGGGTCCACAGCTCGTAACTCCCAGGGCGTACTCATTTGTTATTCTGTTTTTTACGATGCATAAATTCTAGGGTGCCACCAAATCGAGGCTTGTACCGGAATCTGCATATATTTTGCATATCAAGCAACGATTTTTGGCAAATTCCACATTAATTTTGATAGGATTCCGTTCGCGTTGTTTTGATTTTTAACGATTTTTGTTATGTTTTTACGGTGGTCAAGCGGTGTTGTTTGAAAGTTTTGTTGTTATTTACTGCTTATGATACAAAAAAAAGAAATATTTCAATAAATATATACCCAATATACCATTTTAATAAATTGTTAAAGAATAATATTATTCTGACCTTTTACTATTATATATTTTTAAATAAAAAAAAGAATCAAAAGTTATAGGTGATAGGTACATACATACATACATACATACATAAAATCACGCCTCTTTCCCGGAGGGGTAGGCAGAGACTACCTCTTTCCACTTGCCACGATCTCTGCATACTTCTTTCGCTTCGTCCACATTCATAACTCTCTTCATACAAGCTCGGCGGTTTCGGGTACTTTTGACCTGACCCTTTACCAGGACGTCCTTAATTTGATCAAGATACGTTCGTCTAGGTCTTCCCACTCCGACCTTTCCCTCCACACTCTCCTTGTATATCTGCTTAGTCAACCTGCTTTCATTCATCCTCTCCACATGACCGAACCATCTTAACATACCCTTTTCTATTCCTGTAACTACATCTTCTTTCACATCACAACATTCCCTTATCACGCTGTTCCTTATCCTGTCACTCAATTTCACACCCATCATACTCCTTTACGCTCTCATTTCCACTGCATTTATTCTGCTTTCATGCTTCTTTTGCCATACCCAACTTTCACTCCCATACATTAATGTCGGGACCAACACGCCCCTGTGCACAGCCAGTCGAGCCTTTTTGGATAGTTTCTGACTGCTCATAAAGGCAGGCAAAGCTCCATTCACCATGTTCCCCGCGTTCACTCTCCTTTCAATATCACTATCATACTTGCCATCTGATGTAAACTTTGATCCTAGATATACAAACTCTTTCACTTGCTCCACTTTTTCTCCTCCAATCAAAATATTACATGCTGTCATTTCTTTCTCCATTTCAAAAACCAGTGTTTTAGTTTTTCTTACGTTCACTTTCATTCCTTTCTCTTTTAAAGCTTCATGCATACAGTTTACCATCTCCTGTAACTCCTCCGCTGATGACGCCAGTATAACCTGATCGTCGGCATAGAGCAGACATTTGACGAGTAACTCATTCATCCTTAATCCACTTTTAGACTCTTTCAAATCTGTCAAACAGCTATCCATAAATAGGTTGAACAGCCACGGTGACGCAACACATCCTTGCCTAACGCCTTTCTCAATCTTAAACCACTCAGTGTGCGCTCCGTTTATCCTGACACAAGCACTCGAATCCTCATATAAGGATTTCAGTGCTCTGGCTCAGTGCTCAGTGATAGGTATGTGAAAGCATATTTGGCGAAACTGAGTAATTATACTAATTGTGATCACCAGTCTTTACTCGGCTGCCTCTATCTTTTTGGGTTTTCATTTTGTTGTAGTCAATATCCAAGGTAAGCTGTGGACAAAACTGTTTTAGTGATAAAATAACTATTTTACTAAATAACTATTCCACTTACTATGACCTAATTCGTCGCTGGTTAGTGTGAAAATAGCTTGAGATGACATAAAATAACGAGCGGATGGAAGTGACGCTCGATTAAAATCGAAGTGTTGAGCACATTTCTGTTTAATTGGTCCTTCGACACAGACACTAAACAAAATAAGAAAATTCAATCTTTTTAATTTTCTGAATTTTGTTTGTTATTTTTTTTTATAATTATAAAAAAAATGAATTTTTTGTCATATCTATTGGCTTTACAACATTTGGTTATTGTCAAATAAACTACATAAAACTAAGTTTACTGCCGCATCATTTACATGTACCTTGAATATATAAACATAGGTATACCTTAAATATTTAAAACCTACAAATCGATTTTTAAGTAACTACTCATAAAATTATGTACCTAAAACTCAAACCTATATGTATGTTACTGATAAGTTAAGCTGTGATACGGCCTCTTTGGCGCAGCGGTAGTACGCTTGTCTGTGACACTGGAGGTCCCGGGTTCGAGTCCCGGCCAGGGCATGATGAGAAAAGAACTTTTTCTGATTGGCCTGGGTTTTGGATGTTTATCTTTATAAGTATTTATTATAAAATATTGTATCGTTGAGTTAGTATCTCGTAACACAAGTCTCCAACTTTCTTCTAGGCTGACTCAATCTGTGTAATTTGTCCCGTATATATTTATTTATTTTATTTATTGATAAAAACCTGAATTTTTTTTCAATACACCTCAAGGTTTCTCGTTATGTTTTCTGTATTCTGATTATTTTGTGAAGTCGAGATGGGCAGGTGCGTTCAATTATGAAAAGCACTTGTTGCGCGATGGTACCAAGTTAAGTGTGTAACTTGGCAAAGAGCGTTCATAATGCACGCGACTGTACAGTGACCTAGTGAGACTAACCAGTTATTAAACGAGTTCCTTAGTTGGTAGACTTTATCCTGAAATCATAAATTATACTTTGAAAAATATTTTAATAAATGTACTGTACTTACATATATGGGTCAAATTGCACAGATTGATTTAGCTTGATTTAGCTCGGCTACGGGAAACTGGACGGGTTATGTTGGACTTGAACCCACTAAAACCACACGGTGCCATCGCCTACCGCTTCGTTGCCAGGAGCATGAGCTGCCCTCGCTCATATTCCTGACGCGGCGACTTCTTCCACGGCGGCCTCGGCTCGGCCGCTCTCCACGGAGCGGCCAGCGGGGTGACCCGTCGGCCTTCAATTCTACCCGCTAGGGGAAGGCGCGCCTTCAACCCAGGGCAAGGGGTAAGCTCTTGACCTAACCTAACTTAACCCATATTTGATCATATAGTTACACATGTAGTTGCCTGAATGTACAGGATTCATCACGATGTTTTCCCTCGATGTAAGAGCAACGGTTAGTATTCAAACTAATGTACATAACTTCGGAAATTGTCATTGGTACATGGCCGTGGTGTGATTCGAACCGGTGCCTTTATGCGCCACACGCGTTTTGATCGGCCACCTTAACATTTCGACCACCGACGCTCTTAAGTTTATATTACATACATACATGCATACATATATACATACATAAAATGACGCCTCTTTCCCGGAGGGGTAGGCAGAGACTGCCTCTTTCCACTTGCCACGATCTCTGCATATTTCCTTCATTTCGGGTACTCTTGACCTGACCCTTTACCAATTAAGTTTATATTCATTACAAATAAAGTTGAATAAATAATCATAGCAAGGCATCCTAGAAAATTTGATCGAAAAATAAACATACCCTCACGCCATCAGAAAAATAGTGATATATCGCCAGTATTTTCCCTAAAACTGTTCACTTTGCCATCAAAATACACTATTTCTCCGGAATCGAGCGTTTTCCCAGACGAATCGCTCTCACTAAAGGCAGATTATACTAAATCCGTACATCCGAGATCCGTTCAAATGGAATCCGACCATAGACTCAACAGTGGAATTGACTTTGCTTTTTAGTCCTGTGATGGGAAGATTAGGGAATGATGAATGAGAAAAAAAAAAACAAATGCCAATTCAATATGTGCCGTGTGGTTTCCAGCGCTTTGGAATAGAACCACTCCATATCTTTCCCATGGATGTCGTAAAAGGCGACTAAGGGCTATCCCTTAGTCGCCTTTTAAGCCTATGCTTATAAACTTGGGATTCCTCTTGTAGGCGATGGGCTGGCAATCTGTCACTATTTGAATCTCAATTCCACCACAAAGACATACAGTTGAATATGGCCAAGTCTTTTCAAAACTGTTGGCTCTGTCTACCCCGCAAGGGATATAGACTTGACTATATGTATGTTTGTATGAATTTAACAAAACATATATATTTTTTAATCGGTTATTCTTCTTTAAAATAGCCAACTAATAGCTAAATAGTGATGGGAAATACGGCATTCTTCAATTAGGCAGTCTACCTATCACTATTTGAATCTCAATTCCGTCACTAAGCCATACAGCTGAACGTGGCCTTTGGCAGAGTCCTCGTGGTTTGGAGTGTTTGTGAAGATCGTTGGTTTCAGATGCACCCATCTGCGAAGGGTCCTGTAGTCTGCTGTCTATGATTGAGGAGTGAGGACATCGACCCTCGCCGTTGCTCCACGATAGTATTAAGATAAATAAATAAATATTGCCGTGTTGTTCCCGGCACCAATACAAAAAAGAATAGGACCACTCCATCTCTTTTCCATGGATGTCGTAAAGGGCGACTAAGGGATAGGCTTACAAACTTGTGATTCTTTTTTAGCCGTTGGGTTAGCAACCTGTCACTATTTGAAACTCATTTCTATCATTAAGCCAAATAGCTGAACGTGGCCATTCAGTTTTTTCAAGGCTGTTGGCTCTGTCTACCCCGCAAGGGATATAGATGTGGCCATATGTATGTATGTATGTATGTAAATAAATATATTCGGGACAAATTACACAGATTGAGTTAGCCTCGAAGTAAGTTCAAAACTTGTGTTACGAGATACTAACTTAACGATACTATAATTACTTATATAGATAAACATCCAAGACCCAGACCAGTTAGAGAAAGTTCGTTTGTCATCATACCCTGACCTGGATTCGAACCCGGGACCTCCGGTGTCGCAGACAAGCGTATTACCGCTGCGCCACAGAGGCCGTCAAGAGGGAAACCTATCCCAGTTACACGTTCAGTTGGTAGGCAGTATGAGATTTTTTCTGATGATTTTGTCTCTGATTTTTTTGGGTTATTTTAAGGGTTAGGGTTAGGATAATAGCATCATCCTCCTGGTATTAGTTCTGGATGTTTCTTTTTTCTGAGTAGAGTTCAAGGGTCAAGGGTCAACTAATGTGAACAGTTTTGTGTGTAACAGTCATTAGGTCAAGAGGAGTTCGAACCTTAAAACTAGTACAGTCGCATGCAAAAATACTTCACCTCTTTATGGTTCTGGCTTGTATGAAAAGACAGGCCATATTTTTTGCAGACGACTGTTGGTTTGAGTGAAATACTACCACTCGACGACTATGAAAGCATTATAAACAAAATACTCTGTTTATTTCTTGTATCTAAGCACAAAATCTACTTATTCCGATCACTGAATATCAACAAATATTTTGAACATTAAATTGCATGAATGAATTTAAATACAACACAATTCTATTTGTTAGGGTTTATAAGTCTGTGGTCTTAAGTTCACGTTAAGAAAATATGTATTAAAATAAATTTATAGATATAATAAGTATGTTGAGGAAAGCTCTTCCTTCCGCCAATCACTCAAAATAATGCCAGGAAGGAAATAAGGTGAAATATGAGGCGTCGAAACATACACACAATGATTAATGTGAACTGAGAAGATAGATTGACATGATTTTACATACATACATACATACATACATATAATCACGTCTATATCCCTTACGGGGTAGACAGAGCCAACAGTCCTGAGCGGACTGATAGGCCACGTTCAGCTATTTGGCTTTAAGATAGAATTGAGATTCGAATAGTGACAAGTTGCTAGCCTATCGCCTAAAAAAAGAATCTCAAGTTTGTAAGCCTATCCCTTAGTCGCCTTTTACGACATCCATGGGAAAGAGATGGAGTAGTCCTATTCTTTTTTGTATTGGTGCCGGGAACCACACGGCACACATGATTTTACTAAATTGTTTAATTGAATTTGGTAATATATTTTTTTAAGATCAGATACCTATATATACATAATAGCGGAGGCGTAGGCAAAGACTATATCTTTCCACTTGCCTGCATACTTCTTTCGCTTCATCCACATTCCTAATTCTCTTTATGCAAACTCGTCGGTTTCGGGTATAGTAGCTTATTTTTTTTTTGTATAGAAGAAATGTATTTTTGTTAAGGGAAAAGGTCTTCTTACTTGAAGTAAGAAACAACAACGAACTTAAACGCAAATACTCGTATAACCACGTAATTTGCAATTCAGCAGTTACCAGGCGCTCATAAGTTTACGAGACGTTTAATAAGGAAAATAATAGTAGAGGGAATCAAGTAATTCTGAGGAATGGGCGGATTGATTATTGCGGTTTGGAAGAGACTCATAACCTCATAATAGTGTACCTACCTGTATAGGGACGGAGGGTAAAAAAAGTCCCAACATACTAGCTACTTGAATTTGGAAGCATAAAATAAATTAATGGATGGTCCCAACGTAATCGCTTACAAACGACTTGAGATTTGCAAGGCAGCTAGCTACCAGGCGCTCATAAGTTCATGAGAAGTTGAACTAGGGAAAACAATAACAGTTGAGGGTACCAAGTAATCCTGTACATCGCTCCACATACAATTGCAATGAGCTGTGCGTCTCGAGGCGAATGGGCGTGGATCATGGCGGCTTGGGAGACTGCTATCCGTCTACTAGACAAATCGCTCCCTCAAATGGAAGATTACTGTAAAGCTGGACGCGTATTACACCGTGTTTGGAATAAATTGAATGGAATTAATGGAAATGAATTTTTATTGCAAACTACCTACATAACGAAAAAAGTTTACCTGGTTGGATTACTCATGTATTCTCATTATAAAGGTGTTTACCTACGCAATCCAGCAAAGACACTAATTGGGACATAGACAAGATAACGATCGTAGTAAAGAGGAAGATGTATCAATATTGTGTTAACTTATTTGTTATAATTTGTGACAATCCATTGTTGCATTATCAGAAGTGGAAGAAATGACGATTCAGGCAGTCAGTGGTCACTTCTTGGCTATCTCGCACTTCTGGAAATTACTCAGATTTAGCCGGTCATGTCATCTAAAACCACATTTGAATACATTTTGGTATTCTCAGATAACCTTCGAGCTGCGTTATACTGAATAGTTAGTATATGTATATGCGATGCAGAGTTACTGACTATTAAGTGTTTTTTTTAAATAGATTACCAACATCGTGATTTCAAAGAGACTGAATTGAAATAGAAGCGGGTTCATATAAAATTTCTTAATTTTTCAAACGTTTTCCATTCATCGGTGTCACAGTCATCTCACATAAGCCGTCGTCCTCAGATCCTCGACTTAGGCTAGTTTTATTGTTTGTAGTGCTCATTTTACGAGGTTCCGTGTGAAGACCGCCTTACAGGATTCATAACTAAACAGGTGCGAAAAGTTAATGGTGCCCATTTGGAAAGTGCTCCAAATATCCGTTTCTTGGCATTATGTCAAATTGTTCGGTTCTGGAAGAGATTTTATTGAAATACTTAATATGGATTGTATTTTTAACAACTGCCAAAGTAGATGCCTATAAAAGGTATTCCAACCACTTTTTACCGTGTTTTAAATGCAGGTCAATGTTGTAAGTGCGGTTTTGTACAGTCTTAGTGATGCTTCATGAACAACATGTCTCAACAATAAGACTAATAAAATCTTATTTCACCTGAATAACTTTGGCATCGTCATAAGCTTGAGGTTCGCATGAACAGCAAGCAAGTGACACGCTTAAGCTATGAATACATTTCTTTAATACTTTTAGCTTATTTACTCTTGAGATTGAGAGATTGAGAGAGAGATTTGATTCACAACTTTTTTCTTGTTCTTCTTTGCCCTTTATTGTGTTGTTATTTGTATACAGGATTAGATAAAGTGCTGAGTTTTCTACATTACCAAAAACCGAATGGTTTTTTTTGGACCAAGATCAAAAACTCCATGATGAAATATTACTCAAACTTACAAGTAAGGCTGAGCTAGTCTCAAAAAACTGAAAGCTCACGTTAGGCTAGATGCGTTTTTATGATAGGTAATCAAATCACGTTCCCTACCCAAATTATACATTATATGCTCAATAAAGCAACAATATTAGACGACATAGCTATCGCCTCAAATTGCTTCGAGCAATAAGGCACTGCTTAGACTACACGTCAAACTTGTAATCGTTGCTTAGTTTGGTAGTTATTATATCCGAAACTTAACGTTCTTGAGTTGGGATGTAGGTTTCAGGAGAGATTGATGCGGTATATTTATTAAATCTATAAAGCTTGTACGACTCACCTTGAATTGGACAGAGAAAAAGGAATCCCACAAATTGTATAGTTTGATCAATTAAAAAAGAAAAACTAAACGCAAATGTATCAAGTAAAAAATATGATAAGAACGCCTACCTAAATAACATATTAAAAAAATCTATTTATCTTAATGACAAAAAAATTAAGTGGTCCTATTTATAAAAGCCGGGACTGAGCAGAAGTCAACCTTGCCCTCTCTATGGAAGACGCAGTAGGAACAGAAACCAGAAGAATGATGATGATGATACTTATAAATATTGTTTATAATGTGTGGTTCCCGGCACCAATACAAAAAAGAATAGGACCACTCCATCTTTTTCCCATGGATGTCGTAAAAGGTGACTAAGGGATAGGCTTACAAACTTGGGATTCTTTTTTAGGCGATGGGCTAGCAACCTGTCACTATTTGAATCTCAATTCTATCATTAAGCCAAATAGCTGAACGTGGCCATTCAGTCTTTTCAAGACTGTTGGCTCTGTCTACCCCGCAAGGGATATAGACGTGAACATGTATGTATGTATTGTTTATAATAAAATCTTTGTGGTTATACCTCATCCAATTATTTATATATCTTTGGAACAAAATGGAGACAGTATAGTCGGAGTTGCGGAGTTATCGCGCGGCACTATGTCACTAGTTTAAATACAGCCTGCTCCATTAGACGAATACTTGATGCATACTTTGGTAATTTATCTGAAAACGTTAATAGTATACCAGTTAAGACATTATAATTAAAAAAGTGCGCCATATTATCTTTTCAGGGTTACTTACAATTGAAAATTATCCGATACATAGGTACATATAGTCATGGATATATCCCTTATGGGGTAGATAGAGTAAACAGTCTTGAAATAACTGAAAGGCCACATTCAGATGTATGGCTCGTGTTAGAATTCAGATTCAAATAGTGACAGGTTGCTAGCCCATCGCCTAAAAGGAGAATACCAAGTTTATAACCCTATCCATCAATCGCCTTTTACGACATCCATAGGAAACAGAAAGATAGTCCTATTCGTTGTATTTATTGGTGCCGGGAACCACACATTTTTATCAATAAATTTATTCCATTCCAAAAGTATAACAATGAATCCGGCGAGAATCAAAAACTCACACGAACCAATAAAAATAAACATTTATTGCAAAATAAACGTGAGCTGTGTTAAATAAAAACCCATTACATGCTGTTTAATCGGCATCGAATATATTATAAGCGGTTTCTCGTTTCGCGGGATTACGCGTGAATCCCGGAATCCCGCGGAACCGGGATTCCCAATCCCCAGGTTCGAAATCCGCATTTCACCCAATTCATCTGGAAGTGATTATTTTATACATTATCGCGCACGTTAATGTAAGTTCGGTGTCAGTATGACGAAATTTAAAATGAAATATTCAATTACAAAAAAGATAAGTTTTTAATTGAAGCTCGTGATTTTGATTGATACGTACATACATACATAGATATGGTTACGTCTATATTTCTTGCGGGGTAGACAGAGACACGTTCAGCGTTCCAATATGACAATCTTCGTACAAATAGAAAATTTTCTTAGATGGAATGTCATGGTGCAGAAAAATTAGGAGAGACGACCCTTCGTGACTTGGGAGAAGGCAAAGATGAAAATAAGACGAAACATTTTTTACGACATAAGCCTTTTTTCCCATAAGCTAGTTGTAAGGCCAAAGAAAACTGAATTCTAGTCTTCTGTGGGCTTTCCACTAAAATAAATACATACATACATATAATCACGTCTATATCTCGATGATAGAATTGAGATTCAAACAGTGACAGGTTGCTAGGCCATAGGTTCTAAATAAAATCTTATATATAAATTCTCGAGTGACAATGTTCGTTCCCGTGCGACCGAAACGGCTTGACCGATTCTCATGAAATTTTGCGAGCATATTGAGTAGATCTGAGAATCGTCCAATATCTTTATAGTGATAGGCTAAGAAGTATCCTTAGGAAGGGTTGTCCACCCTTAACATTATTTTTTTAACTAGAAATTACTTTAAAAATTATTTATATGGCAAAACAACGTTTGCCGTGACAGCTAGTATTAGTTTCCTTCCACCCAAAGGTTGACTGGAAGAGATTGCATTAGCGATAAGTCCGCCTTTGTACCATCTCTATATGTTTTATGTTGTTTTGTATACATATAATAAAACAGTAAAAATATTTTGTCTGTACATTTAGTATTTTTGACTCAAATGGATAGAGAAACACTTAGAATGAATAAAAGAAAGCAAAAATATTTTATTTTTAGTTTCTTGTCTGTCTGTCTGTACGTATGATCACGATTATATCCAAAAGTACTGAACCGATTTACTTCAAACTTTCACCAATTGCTGCCTGTATCTGACTGTATGAATCAACTCTAAATTTAAGTCGAAGTCGCGGGCAACAGCTAGTGGTGCAATAAAGAGTTATATCGATCTATCTAGTAATTTCATACATTTGTCAGTGATAATTATTCTTGTCGAAGTTCTAAGTAACCGAAGGGGATTTAGGGGGTTTCTTAAGTTTAGGCTGTTAGTGGTCAGCCCGATCGCAGTTGGGAACCGAATATCGCAGCTTAGTGGGACAACATCCTTCTCAAGGTAAGCCTGCTTTAGCACGTTAGAAACCCTTTTGGGTCTGATTTAATGTAAGTATTTGTAAAGGTAAAATATGATCCTACTAATATTATAAATGCGAAAGTTTGTGAGTGTGCCAGGATGTCAGTATGGATGTTTGTTACTTTTTCACGCAAAAAATTATTGAACCGATTACGATGAAATTTGGTATGTAGGTAGCTGAAGACCCAGAATAACATATAGGCTACTTTTTATACTGGAGTTCCCGCGGGATTGATTCCACGCGGAGGAAGTCGCGGGCGGCCTTTAGTTATATATAACTGGCAGTATGAAAGTGCCAGTGTAAGCATTTTATACTTTCTTACTTCTATACTGGTCTATTGGTTGCAAATAAATAATTTAGTGTAAATTAGTCAATCAAGGGAAAGGCTAAATAGGCTAATAAAGCTAGGATTCCTTTTTTAGGTGCAGTTGAACGTGGTCTTTCAGTCTTGACGAGACAGTTGGCTCTGCCTACCCCGAAAGGGATAAAGACGTAATTGTATTACCTAAATGTAGTAACTTGTAAGTTTTCAAGATTTATCAAAAGGATCATAGGCCTACCATGCATTTTTGTGAGTTGATTATTTTCTTATTAACAATAGAATAAAACAGTTTTATTAAGAATAATTAAACTAGGTTTTGCGCGGGGCTTTGCTCCCGTAGAAATTTCCAGGAAAAAAGTACAATGTAATTCCTATAGGTCTATTCTATCTGTGTACTAAATTTCATTCGAATCAGTCCAGCGGTTTAGCTGTGAAAGCGGAACAGACAGTGTCTATCGGCAGCGCCATCTAATTTACGCAGATTTTTTAAAAATGGACGCGCAACTTTTTGTATTACCTCGTTGTAGTTCCACCGATTTACACTAGATGGCATTGTTATGAATTTACCGATAGGTAAGCACTGTATGTGCATTTCAGATCTGATGTTTTGAAATAAAAATGGGGATGACGAACCCCTTCCTCCCAGAACCCAGCTCATTTTATTTTCTATCTTTATAAACCTATTTATTCAAGAAATTTCTTTGCATTTCTTCATACAGACAGAAAGACAATCTTTAACATTAATTATATTAGTAAACATTTACGAATTAGTATGAATAACAAATGAGTAATCTAAACAGCAGTAATGGCTCGTTGGCGGTGCATAATTCGAGCGCTAATGTCGAACAACACGACGCAAAACTGCCCACTGCAATATCATTGTGTTACCATGATTTACGTAATTGCATCACGATTGCATTGCATGAGTATCGTACATGTATATCTGAATTAGGAATAGTTCTGTGGAATAATCGTGTTCAGGTATTTTTAAGCTATTTCATTAATTTTATCCGCAGCTATGCCCGCGTGAATTAAGCGTCAGTCGAATTTAACGCCGTCTACAAAAAAGCGACGAAATTAGCACCACCTATTTAGCGTTATTTACAAAAAGCGCCGAATTTAACGCCGTCTACAAAAAAGCAATGAAATTAGCACTACCTACAAAAAGCAAGGAATTTAATGCCGCCTACAAAAAGCAACGAACTTGACTCCTTCTAAAAAAAATGTAGATACCCTATGCCCTTCTCCAGACTTTTAATTATACGTGATATTTCAAGAAGATTAATTCAATAGATTGAAAAACAGTAGAAACAAACTTAATAGCCCTTCACTTAGTCGCCCTTAACGACATCCGTAGGAAAAATATACATTCTTAAGTGCTGGTAACCACACGGCCATAATGGTCAGCATTAATAGAAAGCAATACTATTATGGCGAGTTTAATTTACAATGTTATGGCCGAATGATAATTTCCGCATATAAATGGTCATTACGTGTGACTGTCATGGACTCATGGTTATCGCAACTCATGATGGTGGTGATAACTACTAAGTTTGCAACTAAATTCTGACATTTACTTTGACAGTCTTACAGACAAGTGCGCAGAATATTGCGTGCTATGCAAAACGACACATAATTACTTTAGTTACAATGAAGAATTTAAATTACCTTGTATTTATTTGAATTCTTTGCATCGCTGCATGAATTTGTTTTCAGATAAGTTATTCGTATGTACGAATTCGTATGTATGTATGTACATATTAACACGTCTATACCCTTTGCGGGGTAGACAAAGCCAAGACTTGAATAGTCTGATAGGCCACGTTTAGCTGTCAGGTTTAACGATAGAAGTTATTCATTAATTCATTAAATACGGTGCTAAATGTAGAAAAATCTACAATAACAGCGTTCCGTTTTCTCGAATCTCCTCGAGAAAAACTCGAACAGTTTTTTATCCTGTCGGCATCTCGAATTGTTTTCCCTCGCGGCTTATCACATCTTTTGTCTTAGTAATAAATTCGTTTCGCTGTTTCCCTACCACAATGCGTTAAGTGAGATTACCTCGGCTTTTTATTTAAGATATTGTCAATCTAAGTGGTTTTTTTTGCTATGCGTATTTCGTCCTGGCTTGAGCTTCCATTTGCGTGGCAGTTTAAAAAAAGAACAATCGAATAGGACTTAAAAAAATATATAAATTTTTGAATATTTTTTTCTTGTATAACGAATTCTCGAATTAGTAGTACTTATACTCTTTTGTTTATAAACTAATTGAGAAGGTACTCAAATGAACACATGACAAATAACATTGCAGAATGACGAGACTTATCTTAAAATGACTTATTTAGTCTCGTGATAGTATGCACAGCATACCGTAAAGAATAAATAAACAAAATTGGCAAAAAAAAAAAAAAACAAAAAAATATTATAACCAAATTAATCATCCAAGATGCATGCCACTTGTATCTCCACGATTGCCAGCACGTTACCAAACCAATCTCATTCTTGACTCACAGCAATAGAGTCGAAAATCTAATTATAAAATCTGCCATCGCCATAGTACTGTCAAACACGCAATTCACCAACCAAATTAAAAAGAATATTTAAATAAATAAATTATTTGATAAGGTCTCCGGCATATTGCAAGCGCGACGGTGTTCGTCCGCGCGAAAAACTATCGCTGTTTCGCTTTTTATTATGACGTAAAACGGGACAGCGATAGTTTTTTGCGCGATAAAAATAGCATCGCGCATATCATGCTATGGAGGCAGTTCTGCATATTAATTTGTTCAATTTGTAGGCGTCCTGGTGAATGATCCAAGTCAAGAAGTTGCAGTTGTGAAAATAGACTGGGAAAGAAATATGCAGAGATCGTGGTAATTAGAAACTAAGTAAAGTAAATAAAAAAAGAAATTCCAACTCGGATATGTCCGCCATTGTACATATTTTTTAATCCTATGGCTGTTTTGAATTTAGTTATATTATTTTTATGCGCAATAAAGAGTTTACAAACAAACAAACGAAAATACTTAAATTATAAGGAAATAAAAAGTTAGTTAACTTAAACGCAATATCTTGCAGGCTATCCCGTAGATAGTAAGGACGTGCCGTGTGATTCCGGACACTTTACAACAAGCCCGATCTATTTCTTACCCATGGATGTCGTAAAAGGCAACTACGGATAAGGCTAATAAACCTTCTTGTAGGCTCATGGACTATTTGAACCTTAATGCCATCATTAAGCTGAGCGTGTCCTTTCATTTTCAAGATCGTTAGCTCTGTCTACCCCACAAGGGATATAGACGTAATCATAAACTTACTCACACACTACCCCGTAGTAAAGATGTAGTCTCTGCCTACACTTACTGGAAAGAGGCTTAAAATCACGCACGATAATTATGTGGCTGACTGTACAAGTAGTTCGGTCTCTTGAGCCCAGTAATCGCTAAGTTTTCTTGTTAGCGTGTCTAAGTGCGGACTTTTAACAGGACCTGATTATGATAGCGGGGCAAAGTTTCCATGAATTTAGTGCGTGTTGCCAAGTACACTCGCCTGAATGTGTAGTAGAGGAAACAAACAAAAACTTTAACGAATAAGATATTTTTTTTATATTGTCAACTAGCTATTGACCTCTTTGAAGAGAGAAATTCTCCTGTATATACTTTTGTGTATGTAAATAAATAGATGATAATATTATACCATGCGGTTCCCGGCACCAATAGAAAAAAGAATATGGTCACTCCATGTCATTCCCAAGGGTGTCGTAAAAGGTGACTAAAGGATAGGCTCATAAACTTGGGATAGTCCTTTAAGCGATGGGCTAGCGACCTGTCACTATTTGAATCTCGATTCTATCATCAAGCCAAACGGCTGAACGTGGTCTATCAATCTTTTTAAGACTATTGGCTCTGTCTACCCCGCAAGGGATATAGACCTGATTATATATATGTATATAGGTATGTAATAAATCGATTAAGATAGAAACTTTCGGTAAGATTAAGCCTCTGCCTACCTCTATGTGTGTATATATGAATACAACTTTCGTAACTTATACAGATTGTATTGTTTCTTAAGATAACAGACCCGCAGGCTTTGCACGGGTAGCATTAATATACATATATAAATCCGCCTATTGAATCTTTTTATCCATTAAAAAGAACTGCATTAAAATCCGTTGTGTAGATCTAAGCATACGTACAGACATGCATGGGTTTGGTATCGATCCAGTAACTCCCCCTGCTATTTATTTTTTCAATATTTTCAATGTACAGAATTGACCCTTCTACAGATTTTTTATATGTATATATAGATAAAGATTAATTAATTAATTAAAATTAAATAAGTACATACAATCTCGAAGAGAGTTAAGAAAATTTGTAAATAGAAGTCAAATGGCTTTAACCTTTTCATTGTTACAAATGTTTCAAACAATTCGACTTCAGTGCTGTTTGTTCTAGAAGTCTCTAGCATTCAAACAAATGCGAGAACAAACTAAACCACTAGTATTTCGCGTAAAGTAAAGGTTCTTCCACACAGTGAGTACCGGTTTTCTCATTTAATATGAAATTGTTCCTTGAACATGTATCAGTATTATATGTATGCTTGCTCAAATTGGTTTTCAATCAAAATCACTTTAAAACCTTGTCCGCTCGATGATTTTTCAAAATTAAAAGATAAAACGGAATTTTCAGTCCATGGCCCTGTAACTAAGTAAGTTGAGCTAGAATCTTTTAATTTCTGCTTGGGCGACAAACTAAACATAGATGTGCCTAAGCAGAAAATATGGAAAAATGGTTCCGCTGTCATAATATAGTGCCGTGTGGTTCCCGGCACCAGTACAAAAAAGAATAGGACTACTCCATCTCTTTCCTATGGATATCGTAATAGGCGACTAAGGGATAGGTGTACAAACTTGGGATTCTTTTTTTAGGCGATGGGCTAGCAACCTGTCACTATTTGAATCTCAATTCTATCATTAAGCCAAATAACTCAGCGTGGCTTATCAGTTTTTTCAAGACTGTTGGCTCAATCTACCCCAAAAGGGATATAGACGTGACTATATGTATGTATGTCATAATATAGCCTTTATATAAAAATCATATTTGTGATTTTATGTATGTATGTATGTATATCAAAATAGCGCCGCGTGTTAACCGTTAATTTAGAATCGGACCACTACATATCTTTTGTCATGGATGTCGTTAAAGGTGACTAAGTGTGATGCTTATAAACTTGAGATTTTTTTGCGATGGGCTAGCGACCGCTCTCTATTTGAATTTCGATTCCATTGTTGAGTATGTCTACGATTATGTACTACGATAGACGTGATTATAGTATGTAAGTGTTTGTATGTATGTTATTTTAAAATAGGAAATGGTGGTTTTAAAAGCAAAATTTCACAACAAAATCGGAGACAGCCTAAAAGACTTTTGCTGTGAGCGAGTGAGTGTTTTAGGAATTTCAATATTTATATGATATTTTTTAACAAAGCTTGTGATTCACCAATAGAAAAAAGAATAGGACCTGCATCTCTTTCTCTGTTGTTTCAAGACTGTTGGCTCTCTGTCTGCCCTGCACGGGATATAGACGTGACTATATGTATATATATGTGTATATATATATATATATATATATATGTATGCTTTGGCTATCAACCCATTCATGGGAAGCTGAAAAGCTATAATGTGGAATCTACGCAAATTAAACGTTGCAAAGTCCGTTGTCACGTATCCGTGTGAATCGACCCTTACTGGACACCCAAAATTGATGACCGGATTTGTCGAAAGGCGCCCGTGACACATTGCAGCTATGTCCGAACCAATGATAGACCGTTACTCATAATAATAGAACTATCTGTTTTTCGGTGTTTAGGATGTATGGATCTGTCATCTTTTGGGATTATGACGGCGAATCGTCTTTATCGGTTATAATGATGTGGTCATAAAAAAAAGCTTTGTAGTTATTTAAATTTTTGGTATAATATACTGAAATAACTGGGCGTAGGCAGCTGATATTTTTTTAATTATTATTATTCTAATGAATTTAATGATGCAATAACATTATTATGTAGTCTACTCACATACCGAATATTACATAAAAGAGGAATTATTGTTTCTTGAGAAGTGATGGAGCATGTACAGAAAGCATTATGAGGGGAATATATCAAAATTCGGAAATGCAAAAGAGTTTATTTAATTATTTATTTACTAATTTATGTACACCGAAAACATCGAGAATGATAAACACAACAAACAGAATTACATTGGTGCTGCTTATTTCAATAGAAATCTCTTTCAGCAGACCCGAGATAGGAGACATGATGGAAAGGGTGACAGGCGTGTACTCTACTCACAGAACTATTTATATTATTTATTTATTATAATGAATAATAATATTTTATAGTAACTTTATCTATAAGAGTAAAATAGTTAAAGAAGGACCACTCCATCTCGCTCCCATGGATGTCGTAAAAGGTGACTGAGGGGTAGGCATAATAAACTTGGGATTCTTCTTTTAGGCTCTCAATTCTATCTTAAACCCAAATACGAGTAGCTGAACGTAGCCTATCAGTCTTTTCGAGTCTGTTGGCTCTGTCTACCCCGCAAGGGATATAGATGTGATTATATGTATGTATGTATGTAGTAAACTGTACAAATAATAAGTTAAAAGTAACCATCGCTCGCTGGTTAGTCCTGGTTGAGTCCTCTCTAGTGAGAACGTCGTTATGCGCCTATAAACATGATTGTGGATTGGTTTTGTCAGGGTTATACACGAAGCATCTGAATTCTGCAACCTTTGCAGGGAAACCTGAGCTGTGGAGACACATTTAGTTATCTAAAAATGCAGGTGTTCTCATATTTTTTTGTATTCCCCCACCGTTAAAGCATCGGTTAGTAGGTACTTCAATTGTATGTACAGTATATAAATCAGTGCCGTGTGGTTCCCGGCACTAATACAAGAAAGAATAGGACCACTCCATCTCTTTCCCATGGATGTCGTAAAAGACGACTAAGAGATAGGCTTTCAAACTTGGGATTCTTTTTAAGGCGATATCATTAAGCCAAATAGCTGAACGTGGCCATTCAGTCTTTTCAAGACTGTTGGCTCTGTCTACCCTGCAAGGGATATAGACGTGACCATATGTATGTATGTATGTATGTATATAAATCAAATTAAGGGACCGAACCCTGTGGCTGACGTAGAATTGAACCTATGACTCCATGCGTATCACTAATTTTAATCTGTCCCTTTAACCGTTCGACCACCTCCGCGATATTGAAAATATCATAAACTAACTGTGCCCGCGACTTAGTCCGCGTGGAATAGTTATTTTGGGCATCATTGAAGCCCTCAAGGACGAATAATTTTCCCCGTTTTTTTTTTCACATATTCCATTATTTATTTGCTCCTTATAGTTGCAACGTGATGTTATATAGCCTAAATAAAGCCTTTCTCGATAAATGGTCTATTCAACGCACAAAGAATTTTTCAATTCGAACCAATAGTTCCTGAGATTAGCGCGTTCAAACAAACAAACAAACTCTTCAGCTTTATAATATTAGTATGGATTATAAAAAGTTGACATAGCTAATTGCTTAATAGGCGCTAGTCCATTTTCACTTCCCACCTAATGATACGGAGTCCAGAACTCAACTAACGCCGCGTAACAAATCTTGATCCTTCTACCAAGATTAATTTCTTAACTTGACAAACCTTGTGTAATAGTAAACTCAATTAAGACGCCCTAATTTTGGGAGTGGTCCTTCAAATAACTGTTAATGACTCGAGTGAGGTTAAGGATGTTTTAATGGTTGGAACACCATTGTTTAAGTTTCTCTATGAAGTAATAAGGATAAGGTATAGAACTGAAGTGAAAATGTTTTGTATTTACATAAGTTTAATTAGTGAATAAATATAATTTTGTTTGTTTAAAAATGATGCATGTTAAAGAGCAGAAGCTTTAAAAATTGTGTACGTATAAAAATAGTGATCATTATGTGTTGTTGTAACCTAAAATGTACTATATACATACGTAACTCTATAAATATACTCCGTAAGTCTGTCATGTATATCGTAAAAGGCGACTAGACTAATGCACAGTAACACTGAAGCTGTTTGGCTCTATAATAGAATTAAGATACAAATAGTGACACAGCCCATCACCTAAAATAAGAATCCCAAAATTATAAGCCTAGCTATCCTTTAGCTGCCTTTAACGACATCCATGGGAACGAAATGGCCACTCCATTTCGTTCCTATGGTTCCTATTCTTTTGTATTGGTACGGGAAACCACACGGATGTGATTTGTGAAAACATGTGATGTAAATTGCATTGAACAAAAAATCTGCCGATAAAAACTCACAGTCAGAGTTAACGCTAGCAAATTTCGTCTAACAAAACATGTGTTTAGTTCCCTTGGGACGCTTGAATGCATCATTTGTCTTCTTATATTGAGTTCATTAGTATCCCCGATAAGGGGTCGCTATTGCGTTAACCCCCACTAGCCTCGAGCGATC
This sequence comes from Amyelois transitella, assembly GCF_032362555.1. Classification (NCBI taxonomy): domain Eukaryota; kingdom Metazoa; phylum Arthropoda; class Insecta; order Lepidoptera; family Pyralidae; genus Amyelois; species Amyelois transitella. Next base: position 2,335,097 of record NC_083519.1, on the reverse strand, counting down.
TTGCGTTTTTGCTAACTTCATTCATTGAACTAATTTTGGTATAGAGTCGACTGAGAAATGTTTTTTTTCTTATACACTGTGTCATACCAGTAAGAAGGTTATTGGAAGGTGTTTATTGTAGGGAAAGGATTATTGATATCCAAGATAATAGGTCGCTTTTGCGTTAACCCCCACTAGCCTTGAACGTTTTTGCAGTTAGCAAAAGCTAACTGCACCCATTGGACTCATTTTGGAACAGAATCGACCGAAAGATAATTTACTATATTATTATTTACGTAATATTCTTGTTCAACATATTTTACTGTCTTTACAGTGTGCAAATGCACTAGCTTGAATGTCTTGCGCTAGCTGTTAACATTATTTGATACTAGAGGCTGCCCGCGACTGCGTCCGCTTGGAAACCCTATCAATCCCGTGGGAACTCCGGGATAAAAAATAGCCCATATGATATTCTAGGTCTTAATTTCATCGTGATCGGTTCAGTAGTAGTTGCGTGCAAGAGTAACAAATATCCATACTGACATACTCACAAACTTTCGCATTTATAATATTAGTAGGATGGGTTCAGTTAAGGTTGCGGAGTCGGATGGAAGTTGCTTTGTAGTTGTAAAAAACTATAAAAATATGGTCTAAAGGGGTTGCCCCTTCCTGAAGAAAGTAAGCAGAGAAAGCAGTTCATTTCAAAGAAACTCAGATATCAATGAGAGATCGTGTTCATTCTAGAATAGTTTAATTACCCCATCTAACATGTTTTCTCAATCTTATTGTCAGTTTCTTATTTATTCTACAAAAAATTCAATCTGAATGATATATTAACCGGACATAATGTTTAAAAATATCCATATCTTTGCTTAAAATATTACTTGATATCCTACATTTGGGTTTAGCAGGTTATTCATATGTCAGTTCTTGTCGTAATACTTCAAATACTCCAATGGAGGTTTACCTCTATAGTTCATTTTCTCGCTAAGGCAGGAAATAAAATAAGCTGAGAGGAAATAGTTTTCTTTGACGCCCGTTGTTCCAGACTTCAAAAGGATTTTGCGAAATTTGGTGACTGTAAAGTTTAAGCTTTGTTTTGGAGTAATAGCTGGAAACACTTGCTACATAACATTGTTGAGTCGTAAAAAAATAAAATACTTTCAGTCTTTGGATTTTGTTGCAAAGTTTTTGTTGTTGTGTTTGCAGCAATTTAGACAAGGACCACTCTAAATCTAACCCATGGATATCGTAAAAGGCGATTAAAGGAAAGGCTAATAGATTTTTTACATACATACATATTGTCACGTCTATATCCCTTGCGGAGTAGACAGAGCCAACAGTCTTGAAAAGACTGAATGGCCACGTTCAGCTATTTGGCTTTATGATAGAATTGAGATTCAAATAGTAACAGGTTGCTAGTCCATCACCTAAAAAAAGAATCCCAATTTTGTAAGCCTATCCCTTAGTCGCCTTTTACGACATCCATGGGAAAGAGATGGAGTGGTCCTATTCTTTTTTCATTGGTGCCGGGAACCACACGGCACTATAGATTTTTTCTTATTGGATATGGGCTAGCGATGGCAAACTGCTACTATTTAAACCTCAACTCGATATTAAGAAAACAGCTGAACGTGGCCTTTCAGTTTTTTGAAGACTGTTGGCTCTGTCTACCCTCCGAAGCCCAAGGGATATAGACGTGACTATATGTATGTATATATACTTAACTATTATATTTTTGTTCAGAATGATGCAAAATTCACGCCGATTTTCTTCTCGAACAGAAGGGTACATTATATTAAAAAGTATCTCTAGATTACCATTAGTAACAGTCTGTGACGCAATAACACGATGCATAGACATTAATTATTCTGAAATTACTAGACACGATACATTTGATACCGTGATTAAGTTATTGAGAACGTCTGCTAACAATATCAAAAATTACATCAACTTTTAAATAAACTGTTCTTCTTTCTCCTGGCGCTAATTGCAGTTATTATTTACCTCTCTAGAGAGGAGTTCGGGGTGCGCACTTTTGAATTGGATCCTGAATTGGGTAAGTCAAGTTTTGATGACTCCCATCTGACCTTCGCGAAATCTCCAAACAAGTTCTGTCTCACACAGTTTATTCATAATAATTAAATTATTTAACCACCACCTAATTTTGCAAACATATGACTTGAATAATTATTATTATTTTTTAATTAATTCAATTTATAATTTTACATGAACATTTAACGAAACGCTCAAGATAAGACAGGTTTGTTTATCTTAAATTATAAACTTGTTTCAATGAAAGAAATCTTTATTTGCCTTTGAAAAAGATACACATGTAGTCAAAGGTACTTGTGCTAAAATAATCTAATGTAACAAAACTAGCCCCCAATATCGCGCGAAGAACTATCGCTGTCTCGTTTCACAGCATTATAAAAAGCGAAACAGCAATAGTTTTTCGCGCGATATAGTTGTGGTAGGACTAAATATAATTCAATACAATAAGGTTATTTTGCACAAAAAGCCTGTAACAGAGATATTATTATCGCCGTGTCTGTTACAAAATAAAGGTCTTCGTTACGCGAAAAAAACAGTAAACGAACCGAATAATTGTGGGAAAAGGCCGAACATGTAACTGTATGAAGGAAACGCCAAGAGCGTAATTCTCTTTATGAAATCAACAAAGAATTGTGTAATAATAGAAAGAGAAAATAAAGTACAAAGGTACAGTTCCGACGCTACTTATTTTTCCCAGGAGTCAGAAATGTACTTAGTTATATGATTTTTATTGGTTATAATGAATTTGAATTATTTTAATCTACAAATGAAGGACATCATTATTCTCATAGCGCTAATCTCGGTTGAGTCATCACTTATCGGAAGGGGAAGCTCGGGTGTGTCTATGACCATAATTCTGGATTGGGTTGATCAGTAACATGAAATGTCTTCTACCTTTCTAAATGTGAGTACTCACAACTGTAAACAAAATAAAAGTCTTCATTTCAAAATTATTCTCATTCTTCTTTTATTTATATTAAATATACAAATCTAAAAATTAAACAATGCTTCACTCTTGTGTCTGCAAAATAGATCTCATGGATTTAGAAAATGGCCTATTTAATTAAGAAGTGCGACTTGATAAAAGTGTGTATTGTATTTTTTGAGACAATTTAAATATTTCTTCAATACAAATAAGTTTAAAAATATATTTTTTTAATAAAACAAATACATAACCTCGAATAACAAACTGAGTTTTGCACAAATGTTCTTTAATACGCAGTAAAGTAACCGTACCTTAACGAGGAAGAAAATAGAATATAAAAGTTGTTAAATGTTGGTATGAATCGAGAGATAAGGGTATCGTAATTTGATATTGAATGGAATAAAACAGGCTTTAGGCGTGAAAATGGTGGGTGTTAAGTTATCAACATTCGAACAGGCTTTCAATGTTTTACAGCAGTCACATTAAATTATTATCAAATTTCGTGCTGATATACCCTTTATACAAACAGTACTTTGTACAGCTATTATAACTTGCTATGTCCGTGACTTCGTCCGCGTTGAATAGTTTTTTTTGGGGCATCATTGAAGCCCTCAAGGATGAATAATTTTCCCCGTTTTTTTCACATATTCTATTATTTCTTTGCTGCTTATAGTTGCAGCGTGATGTAACATAACCTAATGCCTTCCTCGATAAATGGTCTATTTAACGCAAAAATAATTTTCTTTTCAATTAGAACCAGTAGTGCCTGAGATTAGCGCGTTCAAACAAACAAACTCTTCATCTTTATAATATTAGTACAGATTACAGTAAAACAACCTCCCTTGCTCCCACAGCACATTCAACGTCTGTAATCAATGATCACTATCGCATTTTTGCCGTGTGGTTTAGAATAGAACCAATCCATTTCTTTCCCGTGGATGTCATGATATGCAACTAAGGCTTACAAACTTGGAATTCCTCTTGTAGGTGATGGGCTAGCAACCTGTTACTATCAGAATCACAATTCTATCATAAAGCCATACAGCACAACGTGTATTATCAAGACTGTTGTTGCTCTGTCTGCCCCGCAAGTGATATAGACGTGATTATATGTGTATAAGTAGCACTATCGCACGAATGGCTTTAAGTAAGACAGTTGTATGCAATATTTTTATAGTTATAGAGTGAAGCTGATGGAAATGGAGTTTTTATTGCATTGCTTGTTATAGATACTATATCTTCAAAGAAATAGCTACGCGCTTAAGCCACGCTTATTGCGCTTCGTAACCGCACGGATGATAATAGTCGCTTAAGGAAACTATTCCAAGATAATTTGTTCCAAAATTCAAGGCATGTTGAAAATTCAGTATGCGTTCACATCAAAGACCGGGCTCGGTACAAAGTGCGCAAGTACAGAAAGGACACGTTGTGAATGTGTTTGTAAAATCATTATTTGTTTTGAAAATTAACCTAAATCATCAAACATGGGATTATATTTATTCATATAATCACCTCTATTTCCCTTGCGGGGTAGACAGAGTCAGCAGACTTGGAAGACTGATAGGCCACGTGCAGCTGATAGGCTTAATGGTGGAATTCAGATTCAAATAGCGACAGGTTGCTAGCCCATCGCCAAAGAAAAGAATCCCCTATACGATAGTTTAAACGCCTATACGAAACTTAGTCGTATTTTACGGCATCCATGGGAAAGAGATGGAGTGTCCTAATTTATATGTTTCTTTATATGTTGCATTTTTTTGTATTTTCCAAACTTAAGTTTGAATAGTAAAAATAATGGAGAGACATTTTTTCTTGAACATAAAAATAAATAAGGGTATATTAAAATTTAAATAATTTTATTTAATCCTTGGTGATCTTAGTAAAATGGCTTGTCTTAAAATTATGTCTACCTTAAGTACTTCTTGCTAACCTAAAGTCATGAAATATTGCAAGAGGCAAGATCTTACGCCATATCTTTATGTGTATAAAATCTTAAAACAAGGACATTTCTATTCCAAAAAAAACATGATATTACTCAAAGAATACGCGTACGCGACTTGCATTCTCGGCATTTGACTGTTTTTAAATTTATGTTACAATTTTTGTTATATTACGTTAATATTATATAAAAACTATTTTATCTTGTGTACCGGGGCTGATTTATCGAAAACACATCGAACCTTTGGATTGTATTGTACTTACCCCACGTAAAATAAGTTTCACATCTGTTCCTATCTATATTTTGTGGCCAAGCTGAGCTGCGTCTCCAAATTTATTGTTCCACGGTTCCACCACCGACGCCATTTTTGGTCGGGGTTTTACAAAATGTATTTTCTTTGTAGTTTGCACGTTCTCGCGTACATTCCTTGGTACGAATTCGATGTCCTTTGAAACTTTCAAAGGTTCCATTGTGGCTTTGCTTCAAATTCTCCATTATATTGATGTGTTTATTTTATATTTCGGAAATAAGAGAGCAATGGAATTTTTCACTTATTTTTTGATAAATATCAATTATTTTTTTTACCAAAGTTATAAGACACAAAACGTTTCTTCTTAGTGTAGCGGGAGCGATGATTCGGCTCGACCGCCACCAAAGGGAAGATCTTCCGCCAGGCTAGGTGTTATGCCTGGGGAACCGCGGCTCCGACGATATTGTGTCGGAGGTTGTATATATAGTTCCAATCCGTGAAATTTCTGAAATCGCGTCTTAGATACTTCGCTGCTATTGGTTGAGCGCGTCAATTTCTTCGCGATGATTGACATTAGTTGTTTGATTTGATGTTGTGACGAGTGGCGTAGAGATGTCGCCACATTAGTTTCCGTTACGAAATGGAGTGTTGGCTCTTTTATTAAGTGGGCTTAAAGTCGGTGTAATCCTAATTCGGTAATCTGAATAACTACATTTATTGCTATATGCTATTAACGTATAGCAATTATATGCTGAAAAATTGTGAGTTGCTCTTAATTACAACTAGGTTTAGTTATAAAGAAAATACCATAAATATATGTTAAAAAGAAATAGTGATATGCAAATAACTTCTTCAGTGTAATATCAAAAGTTTAGTATTTACTAATTAACATCTTTCTAATAAATATTAAGCGTATTCTGAGCCAGACTGTAGACTAACAAAAAAACACAGACGTATCAACATGACGAATCTACACTGAACCCAAAAACAAATCAATTCAAATTAAAATGTAGCAGCATCGCAAAATTTCCTTTATGTCCAACGACAACAATGAAAACCGATAACTCTTCTTCGAAAACAGAGTTGTGGCTCAGCATTCGTTTAACCGCTGCATTGTCTTCCCGAATCCAAATCAAATTCATCGCTCCAACTCCGAACGAAATTAAAGTAGGAAACGCATAAATTAAGACTCTAAACTTCCACAAGTTTCATTGAACCGCTCTCTTTTGAACGATTGTCCCTATTCAACATTAGGTATAACCCGGCTAAATTTTAAAGACATCTGAGAAAGTTTAAATGATCTTTATTGATTCGGAGTTAGAGTACGGTGTTAGGCGTAGCGTTAGATTTGGTCGAGTTATATGCTAATATACGACTCCCATTGGTAAGATTGTGGTGGCGAATTGGATGTAGAGTCATAGGAATATTTATTAGGCTAGGGATTTGCAGATTTGGTTCGAGATGACTGGCGAATTTGTAGACACGCAAGACGCATGCTTTTCGAATGAATTGACCTGTTTATTCTCGTATTACATACATACATACATATGGTCACGTCTATATCCCTTGCAAGGAAGACAGAGCCAACAGTCTTGAAAAGGCATTTGGTAATTATGTATATTTCTGATGAAGTATAAAGGAACACAGCAGGAATTTTCCAAACTTTATTTCATTATATTAATATACGGGAAATATACGTAATTTTTAGTTAAACGCGGGTGGAACTAGCGGATAAACGCTAGTTTAATTATAATATCATTAAATAGTCCAGTCACAAATTACTTTTCGAGTAACCAAGTTAGTAGTGCCACTAAACTACCACTGTAAGTTGATCCTTGACTCTCAAACGCCACCCTATTGCTAGTACTGCTTTAAATAAAAACAGGAAACGACGAAGATCTAAACAAATTGGCTTCAATTTGCAAGTCGCAAACGATCTTATTTAAGTTTTCTCTTACTTTGGATTCATAAATAAATATATAAAATTGAGAGGTTTAAAATATAGAGAGAAACATATGAATGCCGTGTGCTCGCGCGGCACGTTAGAATAGGACCACTCCATCTTTTTTCAATGGATGTCGTAAAAGGCAACTCAGGGATAGGCTTCTAAACTAAGGATTATTTTTGTAGGGTCGCTTGCTAGCTGGGATGGGCTAGGAACCTGTAACTATTTGAATATATCTCAATTGCACGATTTAGCCATGCAGCTGAACTTTTTTCTGTCTTTTCAAGATTGTTGGCTTCGTCTACCCCGCGAGGAATTTAGACGTGACTATATGTATGTAGATACATATGATTATGCCTCTATCTTGGAAGGGTAGGTAAAGACTATTTTCATCAGCCACGATACCTACATACTTCTTTTGCTTCATCCACAATCATCAATCTTTTGATCGATCGTCGGTTTAGGATCCTGATCTATCAATAAATTTAAAAATTACTAGATCGATTACGATGAATTTTTAAGATCAGATATAAACTGTGTCAGATTAAATTTATTATACATTAAGGAGTAACATATACCTAAAAATAATTACGGGAGTGAAGCTTCAAGCTATAGCCCAGTATCGGGCACAAATGGAAGTCTACCAGTTATTATCGTGACAGAAGTAGCACTTCGGGATAAAGTTGGATAACTTGGGTAAAGTTTGGTAAAAGTTGTCAACATTGACGGAATAATCTAGAAGTTCTGAGCCCAGATCATGCAGTAGTAAATATAAGCGTTGTTTATCGATAATAAGCGATTCATCTTCCTCCTGGCTTTAGTCCCGGTTGCATCCTCTGGAGAGGAGCCCGGGGCCTTTGACCATGGATCCTAGATTGGGCGAGTCAGGTTTTTACACGAAGCGGCTACCATCTGACCTCCACAACCATTGCAGGTAAACCTAACACGTATTGGATCCATGGTAACACATCCAGTTTCCTAAATATGCAGGTTTCCTCACGATGTTATCCCTCACCGTAAGAGCATCGGATTGTATTTAAACTAATGCACATAACTTGTTAATCGATTAGTGATTAACGCTGAAGAAATACCTATAGGGACAGATTATACAGATTAAGCTACCTCAGTCTTGGCTGGAGCTAAAGCGGAACTAAACCCAGAACCTATTGATTAAGACAACTTACCGCGAAGATACCTGCGACAGATAGAAAAAAAATATCAAACTAAAATATATATGTGTCTTCGCCAATTATTTATTTATTAACATATTTTTTTATAAACGCAACACTGCATACACGCACTCTTTCACGCACGCACTCAATCCTATTCCTGTCCCACTCCCACTTCTTTCCTAAATGTCAAAAATAATTTAAAAAGACCGCCCGTTCAACTCCGCCGCACAACCGCATCGCTCGCTTGTGAAAATTCTCAAAATTGAGTAAATTTACGATAAAGACGCTAAAATTCTATTACATACGCACCCCGGGGTTGGTCTGTGAAGTGCAGTGATTTGTGTTTCTTCAGGAAACTACCCTTTGGATCGTGGAAGTCACCGGCGCTGGACGAGAGCTCGAGTTACGGGCTATAAGGTACCTTGTCCATATTCCTCCGCGAGATCAATATGAAAACTAGCTATCCCGGCAAACGTTGTTTTGCCATATAAATATCTTTTAAGTAATTTCTAGTTGAAAAAACATGTAAAGGGTGGACAATCATTAAGGGGTATGAAGAATAGATGTCGGCTGATTCTCAGACCTACTCAATATGCTCACAAAATTTCATGAGAATCGGTCAAGCTGTTTCGGAGGAGTACGGGAACGAACATTGTGACACGAGAATTTTATATATAAGATACTAGAGGACACTCGGTTTGGGCTGTACGTTAATAAGTCAGTCAGTTATTCACTTTCTCATTTTATAAGCAACCCGAACCAAACCGAACTTTTACTAAAAATACCTACGTTAAGAAATATTTTTTTTTTTAAAACCTCTAACTACTCAAATAAAAAACTAAAACAGCTGAACTTGGCCTTTCAAGACTGCTCTGTCTACCCCTCAAGGGATATAGACGTGATTATATGAATGAATGAAAATATTAAAAAATTGAGGGTTCAGGCTTTAGAGATACAAAACAAATGTCGCTCAGTGTGAACATTTCACTAATCTTCATTAAGAAGACTAACCTTAGACTTCACCTTCTTTACCCTCATGGCTTCAATGGAGTCAAATTTCCAATTAAAAATCATGGTAAATTGCTGGACTGCGCTAGGACTTAGTGCAGAAAATTACCAAAACGATGATAATGATATTTTTTTTTATTAAATAGATTCTCTAGTTACAGTCGCATCACAGTCAAAATTAATCTACAGCAGACACGGAACACCGTAAACCCAGCAGATCTGCAATTCAATTCTAAGTTAAATTGCTTCTAGCATAGTGGCAACACTGAGTTATTTGCCAGCTGTTATAAACTGCCCATAAACTACATAATACGGCAGATTTATGCATAAATAAATCCTGGACTCGATATCAAAACAATTCTGAAGATTTACTGAGTCTTTGTGGATCTTAATAAAAACCTGTTTTTGTTGTTTTAGAAAAGTGTGTCTGTCTGTTCTGTTGTACTGATAAACTAATGTTTATCAAATTTAATGCGTGAATCTTATTAAATCTTAGTTAATCTAATTTTAGGCAGATTATGGGAAGCCTTCATTGGCAAAATTAGTTTTTTTACTTAGTCACAAGTATATTTTTTTTAAATATACTTATACTTGCGAACTTACTTATAAATATATATTTCTATGATCATAATTTAGGTTGGCTTTCCTAAAATTTTATTAAGGATGGGCGTAGGATAAGTTGAATCATCACTATTCACTATCACTACATAGTATAAAGCAAAGACGCTTCCCGCGTTTGCACCTATGTATTGTGTATGTATGTATGCTTGCTTAGATCTTTAAAACTACACGACGGATTTTGCTACAATCTTTGTTATAGTTAGACCGATTCAAGAGGATAGTTTAAGTATAAATGATGACGCGCGAAGACAGGGCTGGTCGTTAGTACCAGATAATTGTAAGTTAATAAAAATACAATAATGGCAGTAATAGAATTATTGAATTTCTAAAACACACACAAGAAGAGAAAAAATAATTGGTCATTAAATTACGTGAACGATCAAGGATAATTAACATATAGTAAAAGATAATAAAACGTAGGAAACGACTAAAGTTCAATAAAACACTACGGAGAAACTATTCTCCGAACAGATTTCAAAACAAACAACGATTCAATTCTTAAAGACCGCAATCCCAATTTATGATTCAGCACACGTCCCGTTCAGAGCATTAATGGACTGTTAAAAATGCGGGCTCTATCACGGAAATATCTCAAAAAGCAGCTAGATTGTGCAGTTGTGCATTTATTAAATATCAGTTACAGTTTGCTCCATAATTTCATTCATTCTATCAAGTTTATTGACTCTTATTTCAATCATAACACCGTGATATTAGAAAGTAAGTTTTTGTTTTCTCTTCAGGCGTCATCTTAGGACTGGACACAAAAACCTGTATTGTTTTTTGTAGGTGGCGCTAAACTCGCGCGTATAGATGGCGTTAAATTCTCACGGGAGAAACTGCGCGTAAAGCTAGTGGCTTAAAAATTAGGCATTGTTTTACGTGCCGTGTGGTTCCCGGCACAAATAAAAAAAGAAAAGGACCACTCCATCTCGTTCCCATGGATGTCGTAAAAGGCCACTAAAGGAAAAATTTTAATACTTGACATTCTTCTTTTAAGCGATGGCTAGCAACATGTCACTATTATAATTTCAATTCTATCATTAAGCCAAACAGCCGAACGTCGCCTATCGTAGTCTATTCAAGATTGTTAGCTGTCTACCTCGCAAGGGATATAGACGTTATTACTTATATGTATTTAAGTCAGTATATGAAAATAAAAATGATGTTTTTGATTTTTACATTTTTAATAATAGTTAATAATGTTATTAGAGATTTTCTTGCCTGTAAACATTAGTATCTCTAGCCAATTCCTCGACGTTTACTTGAACGTCCTATAAAGATAAGCCGAGTGAATGTTTTTAATTCAACTGCCTCAAAGATATTTACCCCTTGAATTATTCATTTTCCGCTGACCGATCGGCGTCCAATGAAATTTGTCGACGTACTGACTTCAAAATAGCCGACTTAGCAATTCAATCAGCTTCAGTTTTAAACAAAAAAAAAAAGACTAAATTACCTTTTTGAAAGTTTAGAGCGGAGCGCAGGAGACTGTTTCAACAAAATCAGGGGATATTTTTCTTTAGTTCAACGTTTACTTTAAAATAAAAAACTTAAGTGCCGTGTGGTTCCCGGCACCAACATAAAAAGAAGAATAGGACCGCTCCATCTCATTTCCCATGGATGTCGTACGAGGCGACTAAGGGATGGGCTTATAAACTAAGGATTCTCGTTTTAGGCGATGGGCTAGCAACTTGTCACTATTTGAATCTCAATTCTATCATAAAGCCAAACAGCTGAACGTGGCCTTCCAGTCTTTTCAAGACTTTTGGCTCTGTCTACCCCGCAAGGGGTATAGACGTGACTATATGAATGAATAAATGAAAAAAAAAACTTAATCTTGGTAGTTTATTTTGCCAATTGCCTAAACATGAGAACTTTCCACATCGATCATTTCTTTATCTTACTTTCTCATTCTCACCACTCTGGAGAGGAGCCCAGGGTATGCCTTTGACCATGGATCCTGGATTGGATGAGCCAGGTTTTTACCGTCCAACTTCCGCCACCTTTGCAGGGGAACCTTATCTGTATTGGATCGATCATGGTTACACATCGTCGTCAACCAATGTTGAGAAACCAAAAGATATGACAATTATTAAGCGCTATAAAGTATCCCATAATAATTAATAAAAATTTTGAATTTTTGAACATCCAGTTGCCTAAATCTGCAGGCGTTTTCCCTCACCGTAACTTATCCATGACAGACACATAATATATCCACTCCCATTTTCTGTACCTAATTTATTCGCGCATTCTAATCATTTTCTCAATTCGCAATCGCGAGCACAGTTATCTTCCCAGATTTAGTGAGACCTAAGGCTACCGGAAAACGGTTAAAAAATCAAAAAACATTTGAATGGCCCGTCGTCTGCAGTGATTAAAAAGCCAGATCGCGCGTTCGGCGGCGGTACACGGGGCTGGCTCGGGGCCAAATCGTCGCGGCAACTGTGCGTTTTTGTCGCCTTCCACACAGATTAAGGAAGTGACAGAAATGACGCTCTACAGCTTGGTAAAGGCCGTAAATATTTACGTGTTTATATTTAGTTATTACCCTTTTTTTTTTCATTTACATACATACATACGGTCACGTCTATATCCCTTGCGGGGTATACAGAGCCAACAGTCTTGAATAGACTGAATGGCCGCGTTCAGCTATGTGGCCTAATGATAGAATTGAGATTCAAATGGTGACAGGTTGCTAGCCCATCGCCTAAAAAAGAATCCCAAGTTTGTAAGCCTATCCCTTAGTCGCCGTTTACGACATCCATGGGAAAGGGATGGAGTGGTTCTATTATTTTTTGTATTGATGCTGGGAACCACACGGCGCTTTTTATTTTTTTAAGTTTGAGTATCTTCAAAACTCTAAAGTTTATTAAGTATCTACCGAAAAACAAAATTGTCAGCTTGATGACAAATAAAATATGTATTTTATGTCGATGTCTCTTCATATTTTTTTATGTACAATACTTTTCATTATATTGTTTTGGCTACTTGTTGATTTTGCCAATGCATGAAATAAAGGGTCAAGACCAGACCATTGTCTCCATAAACTTTAATCAAAGTACTTATTGGATTTAAAATTTTAGAGCGTAACTTTCAGAATTGGAAATTTTTTCTCAAAAAATAAATTGTGCGTTAAGTTATTATGTTATTTTTTGGTAAATTTATTGTTTATTTCGTGTTTTCACAATCTACATTTAAATCTACATTTTTATTGAAATATTAATCATTTTCTACGTTTGTTATACTACAACATAATACAATAACAAATATAGACATAATTTTCTGTAATGTACATATTCTACGCATACGATGTTTTTAAAAGGCCTGTTACATTGCCCGAATTTATTCCACTAGTAGTGGTTTTGGAAATATGTGAACCAAATCGTTTTAGAATTGTCCAATCTTTTGTTCTTTTACCTAGTATTGGTTTGTTTTGAAGTTAAGTCGGAGTGTCTATAATATTTGTTCATTTTATCGAATGCAATGAATGTACATCGACGTCTTACAGACATTTACTTGTCGTAAGCCTCTAACTAATGTTATTTCCTTACGTTTGAAATATTTAACATTGAACAGGCGTTACTTTTAGAGCCAATTAAACCAAAAATGGATTATGTGTGAACCCGCGTCTCCTTTTGAAGCTAGCTAGTTATCATTTTTAAGTACTGCAGGTCTCTTCCTCTCTTTCTTTTTATAAACATCGACCTCATATTGTAGGTTAAACCAGATATATTCTAAGTGGTTACATTTTCGACCTTATTTGATACCTTCTTTTCCCAACGGTATTGCTTTTACTTATATGGAGGTATCAGGGTCAGATATAAGTTGTTCAATTCTCAATCATTGCTTGCATCTCGTATGTTTACATATTTCCCCAAAATGCTTGATGCATATAAATACATCCTATAAAAAAAATAAGAAATAAAACTTTGTATCTGGTTCTATAAATTATAAATGTAGACGCAGGGATTGTTCCATTGTTATAAAAAATCAGACTTTCAATTGAATGTTGTTTTTTTTTATGTGGCACACGATTATGTGAACAAAAGGTTAAAGGATATTCTTCTTAAATTTAAGAGCTGACTCTTGTCGGTGGCGTTACGTGGAGCTTAGGATATTATATAAATTAAAAACAATTTATATGTTGGCAAATTTATTAAAAGTAATTGTAACATTCACAACACTAATAACTACATACTTACTTAACTATGGAACCACTATGACCTATGAATAAAATACTAGCGAAGACATGATTAATTATAATTAAATATTAATTCTAACACAGCCATATTTTATAATACTGAGACTAAGAACAAATTGGCAAAAGCTTCTTACTAGATCCATTAATTACTAATTGTATAATGATAAATTTAAACCATATTGAAAAAAGTATAGGTTAGTTAGAAAAAAAAAACGAGGCAAATGTTTAATTTGTTAAATGTAATGAAATCTTTTTACGGTAGAATCTTTAAACTGTTTATGAAATAACTACTGAATACTCTGAGAAATACGATCATGATAGAAGATATAAAAAAGCTGTTAAACAACTGTTTGTATTTTGGTCCTGAAGTATAAATGAAAAAAATAATCTCTGTTATTTTAAGGTAAAAATCGTAATTGGAAAAAATAGATATTATTATTAATAATAGATATTATACTTAAATATAATATTAAATCATAATGCTAATGTCACAGCCCAATTTGGCTTTTAATTAAGTCTAATTCTTATAGTATTATGATTAAGTATAAATTTTTTATGAAATACCGTATAATATGTTAATAAGTTAACAATTATAATTTAAAGTTGTTCTGGATTGATTTTCAATAATTCTGTGTCACGGATCTAAAATATTACATTTTTCTTAACACACAGTTAATTATTTATTTAAAGATACGTTTGAATTACAGACAGATTCACACACAAGACACTTATTAGTTCAGACAACACGAAGCAAGTAAGATATAATAAATTCATAGTTTTAGTATTTATTATTTAAATTTAAGTTTCGTAAATTGCTCAAATCGATTCTGACCATTCAATGTATAATGATAAATAAGAATACAAAATTTACTAAAACAATAAAGTAATTTATGAAAACGTGATAGGATCATTCAAATAAATATAAATAATCAGACATTGAAAGAGACGTCTAAAAAATTTTTTACTTGCAATATTTGATCACAAATCCCCATATCGTAAAGTTGATCAAAAATAAACAAACCATGTGAAAATTCCTTCAAGAATGGGTCTTTATACCTTTTCTTAGTAGATTCCGGCTGAATATAAATTCATCATAAACATAAATTTATAATAAAGTCTGAGATATAGATTCCAGACTAAAAAATGAGATGGAAGACCAATAAATTGAAGGAGTATCAAACGCTACAGAATCAGAATCTGACTGATCATCTGATGAACATCATACAACACATAACATTATTGCACCAATACTTAAGAATCGCCACTGTCCACAGGCAAAAATTGTTGTTGGGCGACTGAAGACAGAATCATGTCGATAGGTTTAGTATCATCGTACAGAGACGGCGCTTCGCAAAGAATAGCGAATGTACCGACAATGGAGGCGATAGTGAAGATCCAAAGGAACAGACGGTCCAGAACCATAGCGACGAAGCCCCAGTCTTGATCTTCCTGTTGGGTAGAGAAATTATCATAGATACACACTTATGTACATATAATCACGTCTATATCCCTTGCGGGGTAGACAGAACCATAATTATCATTATTCGCTTTTTCTTTTTCGAGTTTATCTCTAGTTTTTGTTTTTTTTAGTATTTTAATTGATTAGGGTTCGAAGCCCGGCCAGGGCATGATGAGAAATGAACGTTTTCTGATTGGTCTGGGTCTTGGATTTTCATCTACGTAAATATTATTATTAAATATGGTATCGTTGGGTTAGTATCTCGTAACGTAAGTCTCGAACTAACTTCGACTTTACTTACAATTTGAGTAATCTGTCCCGTTTATATTTATTTATTTACAGGACATATTACTTTATGTTTATTTGTTTCTCTAAAACATTGATAGGTCTAGCAACCTGATTCATTGATTCTCAATGCTGACATTAAACCAATCAGCTAAGAGTGTCCTTTGAGACTATTGATTTCGTAAGGGATAAAGACGTAGTGTGTCACTTCCATTAACAATAATACTTCATACATACATATAATCACGTCTACATCCATTGCAGGGTAGACAGAGCCAACAGTCTTGAAAAGATTGATAGGATTTAAATAGTGACAGTTTGCTAGCCCATCGCCTAAAACAAGATTCCCAAGTTAATAAGCCTTTCTCATAGTCCCCTTTTACGACATCCATGGGAAAAAATGGCGCGGTCCTGTTCTTTTTTCAATTATAATTTAAAGTAATTCTGGATTGATTTTCAATAATTCTGTATCACGGATCTAAAATATTACAGTTTTCTTAACACACAGTTCATTATTATCAAAAGATACGTGTGCAGATTTTTCTATTGGTTCCGGTAACTACATGGTACACAAAAACTAATACTAACCGCATTAAACTCATCCTGCCTCTGCATATGATGTTGAATGAACATGACGTTATGTATTGCCTTCTCCAGCTCAAATGGATACTTCTTACGAGGAGCCATGTCACTGAGAGAGTCATCTAGACCAGACATAACTGAGGGGAGGCCGTTGTAACCAGCACCTAGGCTGCCAAGAGCACCTACCAGGCCGCTGAATCTGTTATGAGACATTCTACGTTTTATTTTATTAATTAAAAAAAGTTATTTTGTTTTTACGGCTCCATGGATCACCCTTACGACATTGGGTCAGATAAAATGACAGTTGGTATAGAATCACGGAGGCAGTTGGAAAATAAGATTTTTTGTGTAATATTGAGTGAAAACAAAGGTAGTTAAAAAATGCAGATATGAAATAGAAAGAAATAGAAAGATGAAAAAAATAGAAAAAACAGTTTTGACGAAAAAAATACGCCGACAAAAAAACTTGAAAGACTCTTATAGCCGTAACTTTCCAAATAGAAGTTCTCTACACTTTCAGATCACTTATAGCTAAAGATCATTTTATACCAATACCATACTTAAAAAGATAAAAATAGATAACAGTTATAAGATATTTGACTAAAATTTATGCGTATAAAGTTAAAAATATTACCTGTTTGTAGCAGTAGTTGAATGAAGTCCATTACAACCTCCAGGCAAATGGTGTCTCAGGGAATCAGGACTTGACGAATTAGAATTGGTTTGCTCTACAGCCGCCAACGCATCTTTGAATTTATTCTTATTCTTCATACTACGACCGGCAATCTTTTGAGCAGCTAAGTCCCTCAAAAGATCTTTGGGAACTCTCATCAGTAATAATTTAGGTAGCTTCGTTATAAAGAACTTTCTAACCCATGGCGCCATTTTGTGAGTACTTGGTTTACGGTAATGCACGTTCAGTATTATAATAGTTATGACTACAGACAAACCTACAAGCAACATTGTAAATAATAGGTATTTTCCTAATAATGGCAAAGCTAATGATGTTGATGGTATAATTTCTGATATAAGTAAGAAAAACATTGTTTGTGACAGTAAAATGGAGATGCTTAATGCGATCTTCTCTCCAGAGTCAGCGGGTAAGTAGAAAACCAAGACTGAGAGATATGATATCCCAACGCAAGGAACTATCAGGTTGACGGTGTAAAATAAAGTTTTCCGTCGCAGTGTTATGTTGAAGAAGATATCTGGAACAATAGAAAAGTATATTTTAAAACTACACCAACTGTCTTCGACCTAAACCTACGTACATTCTTTGATTACGATTTCTATTAAAATTTCACTAGATCGTCTATTAATTTGAATACTTAATTAGTATTATCCTGCAACCTGTCTGTATCTCTTATTATTCATAATTCTGCTTGGGGTATTCGAGCCTGTCTTCCCCGTAAATAATAAGGACGTGTGTAATTTAAATATTATCTACATAAAAAAGCAGATTGAAAATTCAAATTGTATACAAACAAAACTGTTGATTGCTACGATTATTAATTTGTATGTTTTGTACTGCGTATCCCGGATATTGTAATTACAATTTATTTACATTATAAAATGAGGATTACATCGCAGTTTATTTTGCGTAAAACAGAAATGTGGGAAAGCAAATTTATGTGAAACCCTTTTAGTTTCAGTGGAGCGATAAAATTTTGAATGCTCTCAAAAGATGATTAATCCACACGCTTATATCAAGCCTCTTAACCTAACGGGGCAGACAGACCTCCCAGAAAGAAAAATATTACTTTAATCGAAGGATAACAATAAATTGCTATAATAAAATTTATAATTATAATAGGCTTCCTTAAAGAAAATGAAGTAAAAATTTCACAAGTAATTTTTTTTGTTTCGGCCGATAAGTAGTTACCAAAAATAACTATTTTCTGACAACACAAAATTAAATTAAAAGAAAGGACTTCCTTACAAATAAATCAAACTATCATTTATGAAGTCCGCATCCGTGAAACAAGAACAAAAAGACAAAGAGAGGACTATCTCTGAGTATTTTTCTATTGTGAACGGAGGAAACGAGTTTGTGGTGGCTTAGCGAGAATAATGCCGGCTCTAAGAATGTGGCTTATTTTAGTTGGAGCAATTAGAGTAGGGCCACGACAAATAAATAAATAATATCTATACTAATATTTTTGTTTGTTTGTTTGAACGCGCTAATCTCAGGAACTACTGGTTCGAATTGAAGAATTATTTTTGTGTTGAATAGACCATTTATCGAGGAAGGCTTTATGTTATAAAACATCACGTTGCAACTATCAGGAGCGAAGAAATAATGGAAAATGTGAAAAAAAAAACGGGGAAAATTATCGCGGGCACAGCTAGTGAAGTAAATAAGACGCAAGTGTAATAAGACCCTTTTTTAATTTTTTTGAGAGCCATGGAAATTTTAAAATACTGTATAAAACGAGTAAATTTGTTCTTTTTTATAACTATTTTGTTTTAAATTGACTATACATATGAGTACATAAACCCCGGTATTAATTGGAAAATAGATAACAAGTTAATTTGGGCATCATTGAAGCCCTCGAGGATGAATAATTTTCCCCGATTTTTTTCACATTCTCTAAATTATTTCTTCGCTCCTTATAGTTGCAGCATGATGTTATATAGCCTGAAGCCTTCCTCGATAAAAAGTCTATTAAACCCAAAAATATTTTTTCAATTTGGACCAGTAGTTCCTGGAATTAGCGTTTTCAAACAAACAAACTCTTCAGCTTTATAATATTAGTATAGATGTTAATAATTAAAATCCTCTCTCCAGTTTTTAACGTAACTCAATTATATCAAACATTCTTCTTTCCATCGCGATCCGATAACATTATCACTTCTACCAACAATGAGAAATACACTTACTGCACTCGTATTTCATGGCCACACATTTGGTGTTGTGTTAATCATGATTAAACATGTGTCTTTAGTGGACAAATTGTCGCATGCCGCCGGCATGTTTATAGGGCCATTAGGCTTAGTATTGGTGAGACCTGTGGTTACCTGCGGGCGCGTACAGTTGATGTACGTCACATAATTCCTGATTTGGAAATCATATTTACATACATATAATCACGTCTATATCCCTTCCGGAGTAGACAGAGCCAACAGTCTTGAAAAGGCCACGTTCAGCTATTTGGCTTTAAGATAGAATTGGGATTCAAATAGTGACAGGTTGCTAGCCCATCGCCTAAAAGAAGAATCCCAAGTTTATAAGCCTACCCCTTAGTCGCCTTTTACGACATCCATTGGAGAGAGATGGAGTGGTCCTGTTATTTTTTTTATTGGTGCCGGGAACCACACGGCACTTGGAAATCATATGAACATATCAATTCTGTTGTTGTCAAGAATTGATATGTAATGTATGTAGAAGCACAGAAGAGAAATGTTGGAAGAGAAGTTTCTGGACCAACGTATATTGATCAAAATATATATGTATGTACACACAATAACGTCTTGTAAAAACTACACAATAAAGGCCACATTCAGGTGTATGCCTTTATAATAGAACTTCACTACGTTTAGCTTTTTGGCTTGATGATAGAATTGAGATCCAAATAGTGTCAATATTGTTGTGGTTGTTAGCCCAACGCCTAAAGGAGGAATCCCAAGTTTATAAACCTATCCCTTAGTCGCCTTTTACGACATCTATGGGAACGAGAAGGAGTGTTTCTATTCTTTTTTTTATTGGTGCGGGGAACCACACGGCACTGACTAAAATATCGGTGGAATTAATAAAACAGCGTGAATGCAACCAAACGATCTGAGATAATTTTAATTCCCGACTCTCGCCTCATTTATACCAAGTGTTACGGATAGCCAGGTAAAACTTAGTATTCTAACTTTGTCTTGACCTGAAAGCCAGCTGTGCAATGACCGAAATTACTCGTATAATTGCAGTGGTTTTCGTGCAATTCCATTCGTTCAGACAGCTACGTCGGCTACGTCCCAGGACATTTGACTTTACGACGCCGAGTTTCCATCGCATCGATGAAATTCGACCTCCATTTTTGAAATTCGGTTCGTTCTATAATGTTACTGGCTGGCCACTTTGGTTTATTTGCTTTTTATTGTTGCATTATGAAAATTGTTTTGATGTTACTGGCTACTTATAACCTATTTATTTTCTATTATTGAATTTTAAAAGTTAACAAATTAGGTTATTTTTCCGATTTTAAATTTAAGAATACAATTAAGGCTATTCCAAAGTACAGATATTTTGAGATAAAGTACCTATATAGTTTTAATAAATAATCAAATCAGTAAATAAACTTGGTTTTTATAATACATAGTGCACATATTATTGTCATTTAAAAATAGAATGGTTGTCTACTGCGCAAAACGTGCTTCGTGAAACTACATTTTTCCTTTATCTGTCAACAAATACATTTCATTAAATATTTTTATTTTACTTATTATGTTTCCTACGATTCACACACCTGACGCTGCCACAGTAACTTACTCAGTACTCCATTTCCGTTGTAATGAAACATGAAGTACAACACGAGTACCTACTGGATAAATTCCAACGAATGGGTTAGTGTACTGATGCGGTCGTGATGTATGATTCTGCCATCCATAAATTTTCAACATACCACGGGGATTCAGTTTAAAGTAATTTATAAATACTTTCCAATGTTTAAAAATGCCAGGTATAGTGTAAATTGAGCATTTTGACTAAATAAGAATTTGTATGTAACAAACGAAATTAATGCTGTAGGAGTAGGCAGAGACTACATGTTTTCACTTTTCAATTACTCTCAATGCTGTGTTGCGCTTATACTTAAGAGTTGAACTTTCTAAATTTATAAGCATTATAAAATTCAGTTAATGTTGACAGCTAATAATGCTAGGATTTGTGACAGACCTTTAAAAGCGTGCGCACGCGCCACCTTTGGACTACTTACAGCGTTCACCAAGTTAAGGTATGCAGGGTGATCCCTAAGGTGATCGCATGTCGAAACTTGTTGTCTCTGTCTTCAAAAAGAGGTGCGTTATGAACGTTTAATTTACTTCACATACATACATACATATAATCACGTCTATATCCCTTGCGGGGTAGACAGAGCCAACAGTCTTGAAAAGACTGATTAGGCCACGTTCAGCTGTTTGGCTTTATGATGGAAATGAGATTCAAATAGTGACAGGTTGCTAGCCCATCGCCTAAAAGAAGAATCACAAGTTTATAAGCCTATCCCTTAGTCGCTTTTTACGACATCCATGGGAACGAGATGGAGTGGTCCTATTCTTTTGTTTATTGGTGCCGGGAACCACACGGCACCACACTTTTACTTCACACAGGAACAAAACACGAAATTAATTTACAAACATTAAATTAAATTAAATGTAGGTACGATTTTTCCACACGTCTCCACACCTCTCTAAGACTCTCCTAATCTCGCTCGTAATACATTATACCGCTTATCTATGTTGCCGCTAAATTACTCTCAGTACTACCGAGTACAGGTTAAACGATTGTTGCGTTTACACTCACGAGTTGCGGTTTGCCATGGGAATACTAATCAGCCCGCTAGTGTGTCAAATAGGCTGTGGTAAGGGACTTGGCTGGTTTAATAAGGCATAAAAGAAGGATTTACTTATCTTGCATGAAGACAGTTATGAGTGTGGATGAAGCGAAGGAAGTATGCAGAGATCGTGGCAAGTGGAAAGATGTGGTCTCTGCCTACCCCTACGGGAAAGAGGCGTGATTTTATGTATGTACTAGCGGCCCGCCCCGGCTTCGCACGGGTGGACATATTTTTCTACCTGAAAACTAATTTATTTCAAAACAAATTTATGCCTATGTCACTTTTGAAGGTCTATTCTATATCTGTGTCAAATTTTATCAAAATCGGACCAGTAGTTTTTGAATTTATTCCACACAAACATACAAAAATACAAATCTTTCCTCTTTATTATTAGTGTGGATCTGGATGTGGATGAATTTACTTATCTTATTTCTATTTTCTTAGTAATTACTTAAATTGCGAGTATTAAAGGTGAAAGTGCGTTGTAATTTTTTGTTCTTTTTTGATTGAATTTGCGCTTTTTTAGGCCTCTCGGGGCTGTGAAGACGGGCGCCGGGGAGACCGAAGCACCACAACGTTTTTTATTTAATAATTAACTTCTAACTTGATAATTTGACTATTATTATAAAGAAAAAAATCAGTTACAACACTACCTACAAATGTTTTTAATACAATACACGGCTTGTAAGTTAATAAATAAAGTGTAACGAAAGTATTTTAAACTAAATTAGCAGGGAAAAAAAAGGAGTCGATTTTAAAAAGTCGACCTTAATACACGTAATAACAATAAATAATCGTAACGAATGTGTCATAAGTAATTACTAAATGAAATGTTAGTAAAATTAAAAGGCAAAAATCAAGTTAAACTTGAGGAATAATATTAACATACTAGCTTTCCGCCCGCGGCTTCGCCCACGTGTAATTCGGTTATATATAGCGTTTTTTAATGATCTCGACAGGGCTTTTTCTTCGACAGGCTGAAATCTTGTTACAACTGGAATTAAATATAGCCTGTGTTACTCAGGGATGATGTAGCTTTCTAATGGTGAATGTTTGAAATCGATTCAGTAGTTTCGGAGTTTATCGATTACATGTGTAAACAAACAAACATATAAAAAATAGATTGTTCCTCTTTATAATATTAGTATACATACAAATCTATATAGAAAAAGTAAAGCGAGACAAAATCATCGTCTCAAAAGAAAAAAAAAACAGGATTTATAGGACGAAGAGGCCTTACAGGATTTCCTTGTAAACAATATTTTTAGTTTTTTTTATTATTTACCAGTATGAACAGGTTAGAGGGAGAGCTGACACGCGAGCAAGCAACATACAGTTTTTGTTCGGTAGAGTATACTTTCAAGTTGGTCCCGTTGTTACCTAGTCAGGATCTGATGATGGTATTCCAGGGAAATCAAGGGCAAACCTCAAATTTACAGGCAATTACGTTTTTGACAATTTCATAGATCTGTTTAAGTATTTGCGTCTGATAGTCATCATCCCATGTGAATGAGCTGATGATGGAAGGTACAACTCCTCAATGGTTAGGAGTTGAAAGAAAATTCTTACGAAGTTATACGTACATGTGAGGCTATTAGGTTGACCTGATAATAAAAAGTAAATATCATTAACGTTAAGAATTTAGGTGAAAATGGATGCGGACAAATTTCGTCTCTTCACTTGTTTCCTTTTAGCTGTTTGTATGGGTAGTGTTAACACAAAATAGGGATTTAAAGGCGTGATGTTATTAATGTTATGCATGTATGTACATAATTATGTATGTTATTATGTATGTTAAAGCGACGACTGAAAGTTGTCATACAAAGTCTTTTTTTTTAAGGATGGGAAATCATCAAATGACCTCTCCCGCTCTGGGTGGAACGGAAGGGAGTGTCAGACTTTTACTGACTAAAACCCACCTCGTTCCTTCAGTTGCCCTTTGCGTTCCGGGGCCACGGTATCTCGTTAGAACTTTCCCGCAGCCCCGGCTCAGTTTATCCCGATTCCCCCCCTTGGGGGTTGACATTTCAAAAATCCCTTCTTAGTGCTCACTTATGTTACTAAAGGAACCTCTGTTCAAAATCTCAGACTCCTATACCGAGCGGTTTCGGCTGTGCGTTAATAAATCAGTCACCCAATCGCACCCCCTAAATCACGATTGGAGGGTAGTTTGAAAAAACTTATAATGTCAAACATATTTACTTGCCTATGTACGTGTTCATGCCAAGTTTCAAGTTTATAAACCCAAGGAATAAGATTTTTCATAGAAACGTTTTTACCCCTTTTCCCCCCCTTGGGGGTTGAATTTCCAAAAATCCTTTCTTAGTGCTCCCCTACATATCCCAAGGAACCTACATTCCAAATTTCAGCTGTCTACGACCAGTAGTTTCGACTGTGCGTTGTCTGTCAGTCAGTCACTCAGTAACGGAAGAGTTTTATATATATAGATTAGCACAAAAAAAGACCTACATACGGACCTATTTAGGTCGGATTTTTAAACGCAAATTAACAAACTACAATCGGGACGACCATATCAAAAGTAATAATAAAATGCAATATTAGACATACGTTAATATTATACTACATCCATAAATTACAATGTAAGCAAAATATTTTACACAAAAAAAATCACGTAAAATTTTAAGAAAAAAAAAATATTAACACAAAATTTCCGACCTAAATACTGACCAAATTTTAAATGCGTATTAACAAAAATTAATCGGGACGGCCGTGTCAAAAGTAATAACCATAAATACGGTCAGCGAAAAAGTCGCGCTATCTCGCGAGAGCCGTTGCGCTCAATGAAAGGGCCTCATTATGTGGCGGAGCCCCGGTGTAATCTACACGCGGAACGTATGTCCACGTCCGCGATGCTTGCAAATTCAGTCGCCCGAAAAATTATCAAACATGATAATTTTTGTTTTTCATACAAAATTTATAAATGACTCGAATGTTTGGGTCAGAAAATTGTATGTTTTCACTATATCGCCGGATCAAGTTGCAAGAGACTTTGTATTTAAGTTTTACCCTAATGGAGGAGAGAATATTTTTTTTGCATTCAGGGGAACTCGACAGGACAAATTATCTTTGAACGATTCGCCTAAAAAAAATCGTTGAACTGAACATTATATCGTTGTGTATGAAAACTGGTATGTTAAACAGTTTCAGTCTTCAGATTGCTGGCTAACTATCTACATATATCGAAAGAATTTAATCCAACTCTTGAAAAACATCGAAGACCACTATACCTACCAAGAAAAAAAAACTTGAAAAAGCAATGTAAATCTGCACACACGTGAAATAAATAAACGGCAAATTATTACCCATTTCTAGACGAAATCAGATTAACCGTTAATTTTTCGGAATGTTCTCGAATAAATTGCCCGCGACACTCGACACCGCGACAATTACCACCAGCTTTGCGGGTGATACAAGTAATTGCTGCTAAAGTGTTAGGTAAATATTGCTTATGTTAATCAAACAGGGTGACAGAGAAGTATCTATGTAATTTGGTGCTTTAATACCTATGAGAGGTCGTTTGGTGCAAATTTTACAATTTCTATAAATTGTAAAATTTGCACGTGTGAAGTCTAAATTTTTTTGTTTATGTTTAGAAATTTTACAAATTGATATCCGTAAGTTTATAAAATTATCATGAGAGTCGCAATTTTTTTATTATTCAATGAATTAAGACTAGGATCCTCCCTAGAATTCAGCTATATTTAAGACAAGTTTATATTGGTCACGACCCTCAGTCATGAGGATTCGATGTAGAAGAAACTCAGCGAATACTCGTAGCAGCGAAGAGTTTTAATCGCTATTAAAAAGATTTCACGAATTGGAGCATATATACAACCTCCGACACAACATCGTTGGAGCCGCGGTTCCCCAGGCATCACACCTCATAACAGCCTGGCGGAAGATCTTCTCTTTGATGGCGGTCAACCCGAATCATCGCTCCCGCTGCATACTCATCATTTTGTCCAGCTACTATCTGGCATTTGGAAATAAAAGCGAAAGTTTTATAAATTTTAGTGTTATATAATACAAACCTGGATAAGGTTCCTGGCAGCAGGGGTAATACCTCTCGTGGCGTTCGGCCGGCACCCCCAGGATGTCCCACTCCACCGAGGGATAGTACTCCCGAAGGTCTATCCCGACATCCACCATGTCGCCTTTCTTCTGGTTTATATGTTTCAAATCGATCTACAGAAAAAATAAGAATTAAAACCTTTTTATGACTAACTTGAGTCTAGAAAATTTCCAAAAAAAAAGTATGAATTCATTTTTAATATTTATAAATTACACTACATTTCGCTTTGTTCCTTAAGGAATTTTCCTGAGTTAAATTCCTTACTATGCCCAAAAATGCCTCTTTAGTATGATCAGTGGTTAGTTTATAAGCTCAGAGTCTTCTTAAAATAGCATGTAAGTTATACATATATTAAAAGAATACCTTGACAAGATTCTACCTGCCTGCCTGGGAACTGACGTTTGGATTGTTTGATATATACACTTCTTGATTCCCAATGGGACAGACAGTGCCAGTAGACTCGAATAGACTTAATAGTTCATTGATGACATTTTGATAGATTCGCTAATAACTACGTTCTTTTCGCCTGTTTTGCCTTCTTCGGTGAGAATGTCATCGAGAAGACGCTATGATCAGAGAGAAACCAAATATCACTTATCTCCCTTTTTCTTTCTGAAATAGAGGAAGCGTTTTGAAGTTAATACCAAATTACCTGATCACCATCGTAGCTCCAAGACCCAAACTTCAAGAAGCAAGTCTGCTGATCAAAGGGGAAGTATCTGACGTCGATTTCACATGAAGACTTGAAAATGGCTGGCGGAGTCCACAGGACTTTGCCGGTGTGGTGAAGCACCGCTTTCGTCATGGTGGTGACCACGTATTCTCCGTCGGCACTGGGAAATAGTGATTAACTTGTTACACTGAATTATAACAAATATGTATTTAGACTGCGGTTGAAATGATATGTCCGAATGTTAGAATAATATAACATTTAGAGATAACTTCTAGTAAATCGGACGAATTCTCAAAATCAAATCTTTCTCAAAAGCAATTATTAAAAATTTATGGTTTTACTAAATTTATATGTTATTTCTTAACAATGACAATAAACCACTCGCAAATTTTTCTCCATGTTGGTTAGTTTTGTACATTTTCAATTTTGAATCACATAGCATCATTAGTTTTGGGGTTGATCAACTATTCCATTAGAATAATGAAAGCTAGAATTTCATCGCAACAACGCAACTCTTTAATTGTACTATTATAAATCATAACTGTAGCCCTCCGTGGAATACAGATTAAAAGAAAAACAAGGGATATAATTTATATGTGTGATAACAACCCAACATAGGACTAACATAGAAAAATGAACTTTAACCAGGTCAGATTAGGGTAAATAATCGTGAAAGTGCATAAGGCAATAAACCAAGTGCAACATACGCCAGGATTTATAGCAGGTCGTGTCACTAAACAGTGCAGTTTTCTGAACTTTACGGCCATCAACGTAACTTGTGAGGGACAAAGATGGGCTTTATGACGAAGTGTTGCAAAGCCGGTGACTTAAATTCACCATTTTTAACAAGATACATACATACATACATATGTTCACGTCTATATCCCTTGCAGGGTAGCCAGAGCCAACACTCTTGAAAAGACTGAATGGCCACGTTCAGCTATTAGGCTTAATGATAGAATTGAGATTCAAATAGTGATAGGTTGCTAGCCCATCGCCTTAAAAAGAATCTTGTAAGCCTATCCCTTAGTCGCCTTTTACGACATCAATGGGAAAGAGATGGAGTGATCCTATTCTTTTTTTGTATTGGTGCCGGGAACCACACGGCACAACAACAACTTTAACAAGATAGCTGTGATGTTCGTTAATATTTTGTCAAAAAGATGTTTTGGTGTGTAGATGTTTGAATGACTAATGCTGAAGATATTTGGTATGGTTTGGTATTGTGGAAGAGTAATAATAAATACTAATACCTAATACTCGTGCTAAGAATAGTCAAATAAATCATAGCATCATTTGGGTAATTAAATCGTATATCCACTTAAAGGCAAGACTACGGAAGAAGGAGTCCTGGATGAAGATGAAATTCCTTACAGCTGATTGTAAGTGTTTAGCTATTTTGACAACACGATCATTAGTATTTAATTTTTTAACTTGCACCAAATTGTTATGAAAGGTATAGTACATAGATAATAATCTATTGTCAAAAGAAATAATATCAATAGTACTAAAAAGATAATACAAAAATACTGCAAATACATAAAAATGATGTCATATGCAAACTGACCACCTTAAAATAGTTCAGTACTTAAAATATTCTAAACATAACACTTCACGACTATAGTACCAAATATAAACTGAGCGTGAAGTGTGGTCAGACCACAAGCCCGGCAGATTATGTCCGCCGTTCAGCTAACAGCGCGATCTACCGGTTTATGACAACCACATAAACCTATCAAAAGGCGACTCGAACGGCGACCGACGCGAAATGACCTGTCGTAATTCATAAGCGAAGAGCGTTTTATTGAAAAAAATATGCAATGGAAAATTTTAAGGCAAATACTACAATAACGTCCATATCCCTTGCGGGGTAGACAGAGCCTATAGTCTTGTAAAGACTGATAGGCCACGTTCAGCTATTCGGCTTTAAGATAGGATTCAGATTCAAATATTGACAGGTTGCTAGCCCATCGCCTAAAAGAAGAATCTCAAGTTTGTAAGCCTATCCCTTAGTCGCATTTTACGACATCCGTGGGAAAGAGATGGAGTGGTCCTGTTCTTTTATGTATTGGTGCCGGGAATCACACGGCAAAGCCATACGATAAAAAAAAATCGCTATATTCTCATACCTCACAACCATGCAGTTTCGCACAGCGTAAGATTAGTCACACGTGCGTCACTCTCATTCTCGGATGATTAATAGTATCGCAGGCTGTTTTGACACAACATGATGTATCATTTCACAAGGCTTTCTTGTCGATATCCGACGCAATCAATTAACTTTGGTATACGATACGTCGTTAGGTCAGGTGTTTATTAGAAGCGGGTGACGATGTTTAACGTTGACGCTGTGAGTTATGTGTTGGTGAATCTTAGATTATTTTATATAAGTTATAGGAATAGAGTAAATCTAATAGTGACGATGGCAGCCTCGTGACCAAATAGGATAGAATCCCATCGTGGTCTGGGATTTGTATCAATGGCTCTTTTTTTAGTGTTCTAATCAATATCCGATCGTGAAACGTCGTGATAATTTACGGCTTTGGGAAACTAAATGTGTGTGTTACAAGTTTCAAATCTGGGATTAGGGGAAGTAGGGGCTCGCCTGCTAACGCCTGGTGGTCTAATTCCTGAATTATGAACAAAATTTACTACACAATCGGGATAAAACGCTTGTTTGTTTTTCAGAGTAAAAAAAGCCTTATCTAGCAGCATTGATAGAATGATTTATTTTCAAAATTGGGTACAAGGTATTACTTATTGACGTCACATGACTTAAATCTAATTATATCTACTACCGCTTCCAAAGCGCATTTTTAGAATAAGCGGCGAAACGAACTACACTGCAGCATTTTCACCGGACGTCAATTTACTTATGTTTTTTTTTTAAATCTAAATCATGGACGAATGCACATTTTCTAAATTAAAAGATGTGAATAAGTATGTTTATATTATATTTATTTATTAACTTTATTGCATAAAAAAATTTACATAAGGCGGACTTAATGTCGTTTGGCATTCTCTACCAGTCTACCAGCTGACCAAACAGAAAAACTTCAACTTGGTGGTGCGATAAAGTAAATAATAAATACATACATATGTTGTTAAAGACCAATGAAAATAACTTACTTATTGTAAAGAACGATATCTGGTAACCAAATATGTTCAGACGGCACATAAAGTTCCTTCACCCCACCATATTCCAAAGGGTCCCATTTGAATTTGTGATCTTCCCATTCCTGCGAACAAAATGCCTCATCAATACATTGATGAATCCATCGGTCTATGTAGACTTTTAAATCATTTTCTTTTCTTAGTTAAAAAGATTTTAACTAAGAAAAAACAAATGGTTGCTAGACCATCGCCTAAAAGTAGAATCGTTATATAAATTATACAACAAATTAAATAGAATAATTAACACAATTTTGTAACCAAACACAATATTCCCAGATCATACAAATACACACAGTTAAACAATCATTTGAACTGAAAACTTTCTAGGGCTGACAATCTCTTTTACCTTATAGAACTAAACAGCCCTTTTAAAAATGTTTATAGTACAAGCAGTCCCAATGGTTACCACTATAAGCCTACTATATCACTGTTTGGTGAAAAAATACCTCAGTTATAGAGCCTAATATTACTTGGGTACGTAGAACATACAGATGCAAAATTTAGTAGTATTCAGATTACATAAAGAAGATCGTGAAAATTTAAGCGAACAGCTGACAATTTAATCCGTAATATATACAGAAGAAGTTAATACAGATGCAAAATGTAGTACAATTAACATCTGATGAAGGAGATCGTTAAAATTTAAGCGAACAGCTGAAAATTCAATCCAAAATATGCTTTTATGATAAAAATGGCCTGATGCCCAGTCACATAGCAATATATTTCCATCATCTTGTTCATACATCGTAGCTCATATTCCACTATCGTCCCACCGCTTGAATATGAACCTTACTTAGATATAGATTTCCCAAGCGACCTCTTGGAAACGACTTGCATACTGCATACGATTTCTAGCAATCTTGGTCACGATGACACTAAAATATTAGACTGTTATAATATAAGAATGATTTGTTCCACGTGGTTCCTGCACGTGACGCGTGGTTATGTGAACGTGTGGTGGTACTAAAAGAAAAAAGAATAGGACCACTCCATCTCTTTCCCATGGATGTCGTAAAATAGACTGGGATTCCTCTTTTAGGCGATGGGCTAGCAACCAGTCACTATTTGAATCTCAATTCTATTATTAAGCCAAAAAGCTGAACGTGGCCTTTCAGTCTTTTGATGACTGTTGGCTCTGTCTACTCCGCAAGTGATATAGACATTATTATATGTTTTTTGTTATGTTTAGTTCTTGAACTTATATTAACATCGTAAGGAAGTCTCCTCACATTCAGGCGACTGAATGTGTGACCATGTTCCAATGTGCTAATATCAGTGTGGTTGCCTTCCAAAGGTTGCGGAGATTAGATGGGAGTCAGTTTGGTTAAAACCTGATTCACCCAATCCGAATTCATGGACTTTAAGGGGTTCACCGGTTCCTCTCGGAAAGGTGATGATGTAGCCGAGACTTATAGGACCGCTCCATCTCTCTCACGAGGATGTAAGAGACGACTAAGGGTATAAACACCTAGTGCAAAAACCATGACCCAAGCCCAGATCAATTCATAGGGTCAAAGGACACTGAATTAACTAACCCTTGATCGTTATTTAATAGATTAAGTGTGTTTCTTATGCTTGTATACATCGTTTCTTTTCCAGAAAATTTTCTTACTATTTTTCAGCTTCATTAATTTAGTAAACTAAATAATTGAAACGTATGCAATCAATACTTACATGTTCAAGCCAGACGTTTGTTGTCAGAATTTGATCTTTTAGATTCTGTAACAAAAGATGGTTTCAATGTGTTAAATTGTAATTATTTTAAGCACGTAGATCATCTTAACATTTTTTTTTCAGTTTATATTCTCATTACAAGTCTTTCGTAAACCTCGACACTTTAAATTTTTACAAAATTGTGAATATTTCAATAAATTTGATGCCCTACAAACTTATTTCTATTCTATTGACAGATCCAGTACACATTTTATACAAAATAGTAACTAATTAAATACCTACCTGTAGTATTTAATTAGTTACATAAAGGAATAAATAAATTGAAAAAGGATAATGATGACAGGAATTGTGTACTATCAATATATTTTTTTAACAAAATCGAATTTTTTACATTAGAATATTCAATTACTGTTTACTGAACATGACATGCTGTTTTTAAGAGATTAACGTATTTAAATACATTATAATCATTCTGTAGGAAGCTATTTTCTAGAGCTTTTAGATTAATTAAATAAAAAAATATAATAAAAATATTTATATATATATTTTTTTTGTCTGTACCTAAAAACGCCCAAAAAAATCAACTTAACAAGACAAATTGAATTATCGTCTGGCTATTTTGCTCACCCCATAAATTTAGTTCACATTGGTCAAAATTTTATGATTGTAAAATATAATTGTTATTATAAAATAACAGTATCGTTGAGTTAGTATCTCGTAATACGAGACTTGTCTCGAACTTACTTCGAGACTATCTCTATCTATGAAATCTGTCTTGTATATATTTATTCTAAAAAATACTAACGGAATCTTATGAATGTAAAGAAAATGATACCTTTTACAGAAATTATAGATAATAAAATAAACATAAATTCAGTTTTTGGTTAAAGATATTCTCTTGTTAAAAAATGTCTTGTGGGTTGTTCTAAACATTTAACTTAGTAATACAATAGAAATATAAATAAATAAATATATACGGGTCAAATTACACACAGATTGAGTGTTATCCTTGAAGTAAGTCCGAGACTTGTGTTACGAGATACAAACTCAACGATACTATATTTTATAACATACATATACATATAGTACCGTCTATATCCCTTGCGGGGTAGACAGGGCCAACAGTCCTGAAGAGGCTGACATGCCACGTTCAGCTGTTTGGCTTTATGATAGAATTGAGATTCAAATAGTGACAGGTTGCTAGCCCATTGCCTAAAGTAAATATTTTATATTTTATAATAAATACTTATATAGATAAACATCCAAGACCTAGTCCAATCATAAAAAAGTCTTTTCTCATCATGCCCTGGCCGGGATTCGAACCCGGGACCTCCGGTGTCACAGACAAGCGTACTACCGCTGCGCCACAGAGGCCGTTATGCCTTGTACATGAAACTATACGAATAATGTGATGTTGACTGATAATCTGCCGTCAACATAGGGCGAAATATTTGTTGTTTAATGTCTGTTTGTATTTTTGTATGTTGGTATAGCAATATCTTTCGAACCGTTGCTACGATTTTGTTGAACTTAAAAATGTGTTAAATTATATTCTATTAACAGATTCTTAACTTAGTTACTTAGTTCGTAGGGAGTCAAAATCGGTGAAGTAATTTTTAAAATATTCACAATTGTGTAAAAAAAAAAGGTTCGCGAGGTTTCAGTTCACGGCGAACGACTGGTATTTTATGACAAAAATCTCAAAATCACACAAGTTGTGGCTTCACCACCATTTTCAACGTCTCACTCACAAGTACATATTACTCTTAAAGTTAATAAAAATATTTCTCAATTTAAAGTTCGCAAGTCACTCGTACAATTTCTGATCTCGTGCAGTCTGAACCTTGTCTTGGTATCGGAAAATCGATTGAATCCTGGACTTTTGCCAAGAATTTCCCAAGGCTCATCAAAATGAATATAGGTATTTATGGTGAAAGATGCGGAAGTACGACTATCAGCACACGGATTTCTATTGACTCGGTGCTTTGTGTGTTTTTCTGTTTATTTTGAACTTGAGTATATACATACATATAATTACTTCAATATCCCTTGCGGAGTAGACAGAGCCAACAGTCTTGAAAGACTGCGTTCAGCTACATGGCTCAATGATGGAATCGAGATGTAAATTGTGACAGGTTGCTCAAAAAAAGAATTCTTTGCTTTTAAGCTTTTACCCTTAGTCGCCTTTCACGTCATCCATGGGATGGATGTGGAGTGGTTCTATTTTGCTATACCGGCACCAAAGAGCCCGAAATTATAATTGCTTTGTATAAATTAATAACAAGCGTAGTGATCAAAGATAAGGCTAAAGACTGTTTGTTATTAATTAACATGCGAGTAATATTAATTCTGATCGATTCGATAGTTTACGTAATACCAACAAAATCTATTTCATTTTCTCCTATATTCTAATACAAACTTACAGGGTGATATTTGAATAATTAATGTTGCTTTGGATTTAAGCCTAGTTTGAAAGACAGAGCTAATAGTCACAAGGCTGGAAGGTTACATTTAGCTGAATGGTTTAATAACTAAGGGTTACTAAGGGATAGTAGATATTGTAAACCTTCGAAAAGGCTAAGCGTCTGTCGACAACCTATTTGCCACGGACTCCTCTCCAGAGAAGTGAGGGTGCCATCGAGTCTAAAGCTAGGAGGAAGAAGAAGTCTTCGGAAGAGAAGAGAGAAGATATTTTGTTTTTCAAGACCAAAATAAGATAGACGCTAAAATTCTTGACAATTTCGCAACAAAGTCTCCAGCACCATCTGGCGCGACCTAGGTAACTAAGTTTAATACGTATTCCCATCAATAAGTCAACTGGATTGGCTGACATTACAGGTGCCGTCTCAGGCGTACGATTTTATAGTTGTGGTTTACGTCCCGTTTGTTTAAAACGTGTCTTGTTTCTGAAATCGGGCTATTTTGCATCCCGTCTCCCGTGAATTTGTAAGGAGATTACTCATACAAAATGTATTTGACGGTTTCGTTTATGGTACGAACGGCAATTATCTTTGTTATGTTTGTCCTGGTTGGGTTCTCTCTAGGGAGGTTAGGATCCGCCTTTGACATCATGGTCATGGGGATAGGAAAGCGGACCTTAGGCCCTGAAACTTCGAGCAAAAGGTGCAACTGGGATCACGCCAAGACGAAAGAAAGTTGGATAGTTTGGTAACAAAGCGACCTCCTTGACTCTGTTGATGTTAAAAGAGATATATTGTTGGTTTGGTTGCATAGAAAAATATACTTCTCTTCCAAATTTTAATTCTGACTGGCAATAAAGTCAGTCAGAATTGTGAAAATGAAATAGATTTTGAGTGAGTTGAACTATATTATCACTCTCGGTCATACCTTATGTCGAATTTACAAAAAGTGGACAGAATACGAATTTACCGAAGCATTAAAGTGGAGTGTGCAACTGAAAACACGCTGAGCCGGAAAGAGTTAACGTTATAACTTTAGCGTTAACAATAACGTTGTTCCTAATATGGAGTGTGAATGAGACTGTTGGAGAGAAAAGGCCTAACCGAACGTTCCTTGATTTCTCCGATTTGCAGACATTCTAGCAAAAGGTCAGGTCAACAGTATCCGCAACCGACGAGCTTGCTTGAAGAGTGTCTTCTCCTTATGTGGTCTCTGCCTACCTCTCCGGGAAAGAGCTGTGATTTATATATGTATCTTCATAGACTGAAAACATGATGCTGCAAAACTTTGTTTAACTGGAGATCTGATATCTTGTTAAAGTATGGTTTTAAACTAATATGGTGCAACCCAGACTAAATAAATTCTCATACTCAAGGGTTGCGCTAACACCATTTAAATAACACTAAAACAACTCAGGTGGATGTATGTTCGTGACAGTGAGGGTGAAATGTCAACTATTCTACAAAGGGTCTGAGGTGGAGTTCTGGTAAGAGGGTATACAATTAAACAAGCCATTTCTGATAACAAACAATAATTACAATTATAAAATGAAAAGAATAGGACCCTTCTAAGGTGACTAAGGGATAGGCTTAGTTATGATTAGTATTTACGGCGATGGGCTAGTAATCTGTCACTATTTGAATCTTAATTCTATCATTAAGCCGAACAGCTGAACGTGGCCTATGAGTCTTTTCAAAGATTGTTAACTCTGTTTAACCCGCAAGGGATATAGACGCGATTGTTTATATGTATGTATAATTTTTTTTGTAAAGCAAAGTGTGTAACATGCATTACATATAATTATGCATGCATGCATGCATAATGAAGTTTCAAAGCAATGAAACTATTATTTTGTCATAACGAAAAAAATTCAAATTTGGTAATTTTGTACAATAAAAAACCAAAACATAGATCAAAATAGAAAAAGACTGTTCAAATCTATCACACACTAAGTTTCGCGTCGGGGGTAAAAATTTATCAAAGGTACATTGTTGGCAGTAGAAATAACATTAAAACCAACAAATACAAGACAGTCATCCTTTGAATTCTCTCTTAAGAGGCAACACGTTGGCTTTCGAGTTTAGGTATAGTTAAAGTTTAGTGTAAATGACAATTTGAAGTTTCTCTTTTTGTCGATACGTTGGAAACCTGTCACTATCACTGTACCTTGATTTTATCATTATCGGCATAAGTTCGATTGTTATTTAATTATTTTTATTTATTTATACAAAAATAAATATTCGGCGGAGTAGAAGCATTTAACACATAAATTGTAGTAGTACAGTCTTTCTGATATTGGGACCTGCTACCTCGTAAATGATAAAGCCATATTATGATATATGTGTGTGTGTGTGTATTTAGGAAAACTCAATGGCGTTTTCACGGCGTTCGCAATTCTAGCAGACCTGAAATCGAATATTATTGTGCAAGTTTAAAAAATATATATATGTTCCCGGGGCTGTTATCATTCATTTTTATACATTTGACCTATGACCCAGACGGTGAACATTTCAGCCATTAACAGTTGTCTTTAATTTGTAAAGATTAATATGGAATAAGAGAGACAATACCACGAGCTATGTTTAGCGAACGATGTTTGAGTAACTACCTGTACATACATCATAGATAATTCCAAAAATGCACCCGCCTGTATTTCCTCTTAAATTCGAACGACCGGAAAGTTTGTAAAGATTAATAATATGGAATAAGAGAGACAATACCACGAGCTACGTTTAGCAAATGATTTTTTTGAATTACTACCTACACATACATCACAGATAATTCCAAAAATGCACCCGCCTGTATTTCCTCTTAAATTCGAACGACCGGAAAGTTTGTCGCCGGACCGCCGAGCTGTAAAAACGACATAAAGCGAAGTGAACGCAGCTCAGAAATACTTGGGGATGGCCAGCAATAGCTTGGAATAGCTTACGTGGCGAACTGCATAGCAATTAAGAGACCGTGCCTGCGTTGTAAACGTCAATTTCATTTCAATTAAGACCCTTTTACTGGGGAGTCGTTAGTGACTAGGTTATTCAGTCTCTATGGTTTTTCATTTTATTTGCATGTTACGTCTTATTTTTATTGAGTTATTTTTGTCCGCTGAAAAACGGATTTTTGTTTTTGGTCAAAAATTAATTCTTTGTCATATGACTAATAAATATTAGTCTTACTTTCGTGTCGATAGTGTTTTAGGCGATCTAAATAATACATAAATGACGTCATATCCCTAGTCTGATATATCTCTACCTATCCTCCACCTTATTCCCTACCGGATAGACAGAGCCGATAGTTCTGAAATGATTTAAAAACATATTAAGCTGGTTCTACAGCTGGTCTTAAATAAAGAATTCTAAGTATAGTCTTTTTGATGGCCTTTGTGGCGCAACGAAAGTGCGTTTGTTTGTGACACCGGAGGTCCCGGGTTTGAATCCCGGCCAGGGTATGATTTGAAACGAACTTACCCTGATTTGCCAGGGTCTTGGATGTTTATTTATAAAAGTATTCATTTTAAAAATAATATCATTAAGTTAGTATTTCATAATACAAGTCTCGAACTTAATTCGAGGCTAACTCAATCTGTGTAATCTGCCCGATATTTATTTATCAATTCTTGAACGACTTTATAAATCTGCGGAAGATGAGAAGAAAATAATAAATAAAGCAACATTAAATCCTTAAATAAGGCTGAGGAAGAACAGAAATACGATTGAAACTACCCCAAAAACGAAACAAATTGTAAAGCGAAATAAAGGCTTGCGCGCTGCCAAATTTCGAATAAGCCCTAAGACTAAATACAGCTCTGCCGTAGTTTAATCAAATCTCGGCATAGGATAGTCTGTACAAGGGCTGAAATAACAAAGATAACTCAATTAACTGCAGCAGAAATTCAGCTGAATATGTAAGCTGGTAACCGACCTCCGAAATATGTTATGCTTGAAGCTTTTTGCATGTAATTTTTAATGTAATAACTGGACAATGTATATTGTTAAATTATGTACAGGCCTTTTTCCAAAATGTAAAAGAGGAATAATTCTTTAACGCTGCCATGCTGGCACTAGATACTTTTTTTGCTTCATCCACTTTTATCAATCTTTTCATACAGGTCGTACTAGATAAGATTCGTTAGTTTTGTCAAGTTAAACTTAAGAGAAGTAAGAAGTGTTTTTGGAGTTGGGTGGTTTTGGAAAATTGTGTTTAATAGTTTATGTAGAAATAAGTTGAATCATTAAATCATCAATAAATCATCATTACAAAAATAATTCACGCACATAATTTCTTCCAATTTATCATTGATCCAAATTTTGATAAGCACCAAAATTAAACACACCCCAATTTGTTTTCAAAACAAATGACATACATATCATCACGTCTTGAAAAGACCGAAAGGCCACGTTCAACTGTTAGGCTTAATGATAGAATTTAGATTCAAATAGTGTCAGGTTGCTTGCCTATCGCCTAAAAGAAGAATCCCAAGTTTATAAACTAATCACTTAGTCGCCTTTTACGACATCCGTGGGGAAGAGACGGAGTAGTTCTATTCTTTTTTCTATTGGTGCCGGGAACCACACGGCTCAAAACAAATGATTATAAGTAATTACCTTTAACATGCATTGGCTCCAATATTTGCCAATATTCATGAGACCAACATGTTGGCGTGTATGTAACTGAGCATCGTCGCTTCGTTAGCAGGCAAAATACAAATAAACCAAGTCTAATTAGTATACCGAGTTACCTAACAATATTCGGAATAGGACGCCCTCTGGGCAAACTTTGTTTATCTTTTAAATTTATGCGTATACTTTCGACATTGACATGTAAGCTAATTAGTTGCGGAGCACATCCCTTTTTTCAGCAATGGTTGCTTGTTATATAAGCTTTGCATGATTTTTAAATATATTTTTTTATATAGGTGACTAAGGGATGGCTTATAAACTTGGGATTCTCCTTTTAGGCGATGGGCTAGCTACCTGTCACTATTCGAATCTCAATTCTATCATTAAGCCTAACAGCTGAACGTGGCCTGTCAATCCACCATGATGGTCCATCATTGATAATAAATAGAACCTGCGCAATTTGTCTGGAGCCCCAGGTCAATGATCTTTCGTAGGATAGGTAGGACGCGACTACGAGACTTTAGCAGCGGTGCATCGGGCGAATAATTTTCATATGTGTAAATTATGGCGAAAAATAAATCGGAATTATTTCATTTAAAAAAAAATAATTAGAATAAGATTTGAAAAGCGTTCGCGTGGACAGCGTAGCTATTACTTATTGCCGTATCTTTACAGTTCAGTTTTGATACTCAATTCCATTAAAAAGCCTGTATAACCAATCCATTATACAGCTAAACGTGGCCTTTCGGTCTTTTCAAAACTGTTGGTTCTGTCTACGCCGCAAGGGATATAAACGTGGTAACATTAATGTATATAGCACTATTATTGTTAATTCTGCCAAAAAGTCAAAAAGCCTCAATGTTTCGAAAAAATTTCGGTCATTTTTTATACATTTTTAAACAAGTTAACCGATTTCTATTTTGGTGTTGGCAACACTGCGCGTTGTGTTTGTGTACGATATGAAGCGTCAATGGATTACATAGATGCCAAAGCGATGAAAAGCTCCGCTTGATACTCCGCCCACCGCAGCGGTGCGCGGTGCGGTGTGGTAATCGCCTTAGTAATGGGAATAACACGAAAAAAACTTGCTTTCTTGATATCAAAATAATTCATCTCTGTAATTTTTTTATTATTCTTCAATGGGTAGGCAGTGACTTGTCATATAAATTGACTTATCTATCTGCTAAACTAGGTAAATCTTATTAAGTACTATGGAGTTCAGGGTTTCAATTTAAAATTACTGTAAAAAGACTCTTAAACTAAGAGACAGGCTTATAAACTTAAGAATAGGACCACTCCATCTCTTTCCCACGGATGTCGTAAAAGGCGACTAAGAGATAGGCTTACAAACTTAGGATTCTTCTTATAGGCGATGGGCTAGCAACATGTCATTATTTGAATTTCAATTCTATAATTAAGCCTAATAAGCTGTACGTAGCCTGTCAGTCTTTCAAGAATACTGGCTCTGTGTATCTCGCAATGGATAAAAACGTGATTATATAAATGAATGAAGGGATCTCTTTCCCGAAAGGGTAAATAGACGCTTCATTCTACAACATGTCATATCACAAACTTCATTTACTTTGTTTACATTAATTTCACTGTCTTCATGCAAGCTCGTCTGTTGTGACTATCTAGAAGTAAATAATAAAGGAGGCTTCACACTAGGCTCCGTGGTTTCTACTAAATATTTTTGTATGAACATGTAAAAAAAAAAAAAAAAACATATATGCATTATGAAATACTCACCAAATCAATCAATTGTGATAATCGCAGGCCGAGTTTGACTAACACTGTGTTATTGTTTTTGTCCACGGGTCGAATCAACCTGTTGTAATTACTCAACAAATCGTCGTACAGCCTTTTTGCGTCGGGATTTGCATGGCATACACAAAAAACAATAAAAAGTACAAGAAATACAGTCCGATACATTTCCAATTGCAAAAACATTTGGCACCACGAAAGAGGTTATGTTCTCAGTTCGAAAACCTCATTATTATTAAGAATTGTTATATTCTAAATTTGAAAAACATGTTGCCAGTAATTTGTTTCAATATTGCGTGAATACGAAATAAGAAATTATTATCTTAACATGGAATTTTGACAGCTACGCCCGCGAGACTGCATCGACGGTGGCGCCTCTAGCGATACTAGCGGGAAAACCGCGTAAACAGTCCGCCATTGCGCAGACTCTGTGAGGACGAACTTTCGACGGACAAAATAACACTATTATTGTAAATTTTATTTAATTCCTTGTTTTTTTGAAAATAGTTAAGACTGAATTTAAATTAAATATGTAAAAAAACGAGATGTAATCTTA
Source organism: Amyelois transitella (assembly GCF_032362555.1). Classification (NCBI taxonomy): domain Eukaryota; kingdom Metazoa; phylum Arthropoda; class Insecta; order Lepidoptera; family Pyralidae; genus Amyelois; species Amyelois transitella. The sequence goes on along the minus strand of NC_083519.1, from coordinate 2,294,162 downwards.
CCAAAAGAGAACAAAAATCATAACCATTTAATTTTTTTTTTAAATGTATAAGGTTCTTTCGATAATTGTGATTAAACCACAAAAACTTTTGTAATGCTTTTGCCTATTTTTACTAAATTTTTTTTTACCATAGAATAAATTATTTACCTACGTTGGGATATTTTGGATCGATGCTTAGTACGCATGCGTGTTGCTCCATTCATATGCCGCCAATGCGTGTAACGCTGAAAACAGTGGAATAGATGGCGGCACGTGCTATTATAAGTATGCTACTTTGGAATGTAATTATGGAAAGATCTTGGTCCTATTGTAATCTAAAGTGCGGTATGGTCTGGATGTCGTTAAAGGCGACTAAAGACTTTTAAAGTTTTTGTACTAGAAACCTGTCAGTATTTAAATCCCAATTTCATCATTATGCTATACAGCCGAGCTGAACCTGGCCTTTCAGTCTTTTGATAGAGTATAAATCAGATATAGACATGATTATATGTATGTATGTAAATGTATTATGTATATTGGATTTTTTACGGAAAACGGTTACCCTAATCCTGAGCCGCTGAAAGGGGGTTTAGAATAACCCTGCTGACTGTGCAAAATTTTGATGGGGGTATTTTTATTTTGCAAAAAAATATAGGTATACCCATATAAATTTGCGAGTCTTGGTGATTTGATCAGTTGTATTTAATGTTGCCTGCATTAAATATGAGATAAAAAAATTGCGCATTTATCAAGAAGTCAGTGAACGAAGTTTTCTCGATGATACTAAGAAAAATTTACGCGACTTCTTCGAACTTATAAAAAAGAAGTACTAAAATCAAAGTTACTTTTTCAAGAAAAAAAATATAATGTGTCTCAGGAGAGCGAGTGGAAACCGATTTCGTTATCTGACAATAACAAGACGGGCAAACCGCCCTCAAAATTAGAAATTTTATAGTACGAATAAAACGCAGTTGAGACAATTTCGGGATCGCTAAAAACACAATTCATACAGAGACAAGCTCTGTAATATGTGAAGCTTTGTACATCTTTACCGCGGATGTCGTAAAAGGCGACTAAGTGAATGGCTTATATAAACCTTGTCAACAGAGAAACCTAGCTCAGCTTAGATCAGGGTTTTTATATCGTCATCGAAAAACCGAGTGCCGTGTGGTTCCCGGCACCAATAAAAAAAAGAATAGGACCACTCCATCTCGTTCCCATGGACGTCGTAAAAGGCGACTAAGGGATAGGCTTATAAACTTGGGATTCTTCTTTTAGGCGACGGGCTAGCAACCCGTCACTATTTGAATCTCAATTATATCATTAAACCAAACAGCTGAACGTGGCCTATCAGTCTTTTCAAGGCTGATGGCTCTGTCTACCCTGTAAGGGATAAAGACGTGATCATATGTATCGAGAAAAAGATTAGCTATCCTATAATTGAAAGAATTGAACAAAAAAAATACTTGACTCACATATTCCAGGATTATGGTAAAAAGTGCACTTCGGGCTCCTCCCCACAGATGTGAGCATATAACTGAGCGTATAACTAAAACCTAAAACCTGAAGAATGACGATGCGGTATTTAATAAAGTATTTTTACTGGAAGTATGTAGGTATATATCGTATCTTCGTATGTATAATTAAAACACACGCATTATTTCTATGGTCTCGATGTTTTGCGCTAAGACCCCTGTGATCTATATAGGTTATCCTCGGACGCGTCCCTTAATTTTATAGTGCAGTGTGTCACATTTTTCTGTAAGTTATATAGAATTATGGCCTTAAAAGTTTGTAGTAGGTTTTTTCGCGCTCATTTTAAATTTTCACTCGCAATTTCTTGTTGTGTTTTATATGTTCTTTTTAAGTTTTTTCCTTACGGTGTAGACAGCGGTTATAGAGTTTAGCCAACACGCGAATAGTGACAATATTAGTGCCGTGTGGATTCCGGCACTTTCTAATAGAACTGCTACACATCTTTCACATAGATGTAGTAAAAGACTACTAAGGGATGGGCTTATTAACTTGGGATTTCTGTTATAAGCGATGAGCAAGCGACCTGTCACTATTTGAATCTCAATTCCATCATTAGCTAAAAAGCTGCACGTGGCCTATCAGTCTTTTTAAAACTATTGGCCCTGTCAACTCCGCAAGGGATATAGACGTGACTATATGTATGTATGCATGTATTGATAACATTAACTGTATCTATTTTTTGTATTATCCGTTAAGCATTTTCGTTAGTGCATTTATAGATAGATGAGTCAACCGCTTTTTCTCTTTTATATAAATATTTCATTTCCCAAGTTTAGTTATTTTTAAGTCTCTACATCAATCTCCGGGGCAAATACATTTGTTGGTAATGCCAGCATAAAATCAGAAGCGGTCTTAACTTAAACGAAAAAGTTTTGACATTTTTCAAATCTGTATTTGTCGTTACGCTCAGATTGGTATTGAAGCGTTGATGGACTAGGGTTATTAATGTTTTGGCGGAATTGGGAAAATTTTTAACTGCCCCCCCATGAGATTACTTCGTTATGTTTATAGATTCTGAGCGTGAAAAAACAAAATACCTAACTGAATCCGTGATTACAAGGTTGTTGCTTTGTCAATGTGACGAATACGGTACAAACATACATATGGTCACGTCTATATCCCTTGCGGGGTAGACAGAACAGTGTTGAAGGAATGATAGGCCACGTTCAGTGACAGGTTGCTAGCCCATCCTACAAAAGACGCAAATACGCAAGTTTATAAGCCTGTCCACTAGTTGCCTTTTAAGACATCCATGGGAAAGAGATGGAGTGGTATTATTTCAGAACAAAATATCAGTGTTTCTGTAGGAAGTATAGTGGAAAGTTCAGGAATAGACACTAAAGAAGACAGAAGAAGAACAGAGGAGAGAAATAATCAAATTAAAAACACAATATTTTTGAAAATAAAATAAAAATATTTAACAATAAAAATCTGATATTTTTTTCTCACCGAACAAGTCATAGCAATTGTTGCTATAGCATACATATGCATATGTATGCCAGCTGGTTTTGCCCGTTAATATTTATATACAATAAATAATTAAATGCAAATAAAGAGGTTGCCTACAGTTTCAATAATAATTTGTTCTACATTCATTCATTCGTTTTTTAATGTAGACAATGTGCATTCGTCCACGATTTAGATTTAAGAGATCTATATTTGTAAATTGACGTCCGATGAAAATGCTGCAGTGTAGTTTGTTCCGCCGCTTCTTCTACACATGCGCTTTAGAAGCGGTAGTAATTATAATTAGATTTAAGTTATGTGACGTCAATAAGTGATACCTTGTATCCGATTTTGAAAATAAATCTATTCTATTCTATTCTATTCTATTCTAATGAAAGTTATTCATTCACATAGCCCTTCGTGGTCGTAGACCTTCGATATAGGAAACAAGATGAACAAACAGTGCGGCACAATATCTACAATGTCAGTAATTTGCCCGGCTTGGTCCCATTTATATCCATGTCCGGACCTGTTAATATTAATTATTTGACATTGAAGCGAAAAATAGACAAGAATAGGCGCCCTGGATCCTACTGAATATTAAAAATGCTACCTGAATTTTGTAAGAATGTGTATTATTGTTAATTTTTTTCGATGAAATTTGATACACTTTCATAGCGAAATTTCCACGGGAGCGAAGTCCCGGGGCGCAGTTGATACTACATATAGTTGCTTAAGTTTCAATGCATTACTAGCAAAAACATCGGTACCGTATAGCATGTGGTTCCCGGCACCAATATAAAAAGTAATGGGATCACTACATCTCTTTCCCATGGACATCGTAAAGAGTGACTAAGGGATAGGATTATACACTTGGTATTCCTCTTTTAGGCGATAGGCTAGCAACCTGTCCCTATTTGAATATCAACTCTATTATCAAGCCAAACAACTGTTTCTTGATTCAGTGTTTTGATGGCTGTTAGCTCTGTCTACCCCGCCAAAGATATAACCGTAATCACAAGTTATGTTATTAATAAAAATGATTATTTCAAGAGGTGACACGAGTAACGCCCAAACAGACTAAAACCATACAATTGCAGTTAACCTAATGGTCTTAAATGTAATTCAAACTTAATCTAAATAAAGCAACTTTCCAGACTATTTATACCCGAAACTGTACTATTAATACTTCCTTCGGGAACCTCCAGGAGACCTGCCAACGACTGCAGTGCGACAATCGCACGCTTTGAATAATGTATTACAAACTCCTGTTTGTGGGGTTAGGCGCGCTTTTTTTTGATGCCATAATTTAAAGTGTTAAGCGAAATTGAAAATATTTTTTTTTTTTATTTTGATTTTATTTTTCGGGATACATCCTCTTTAGTGTCCGCTAAAGGAAAGTTATGGGCATTTAAAAATAAAATTTTAACTAAGAGAAGATTTCTCCAATTTTTAAGGATTTTTCTTTTTCATTCACACGATTACAGGTGCAGGCTAAGTCTAGTACCTACACACTGGATGTCTGAAAGATATAAAACATCTATGTATTTCCTTTTTTGTATGCAAGAGTTCATTCCTTCATCTATACTAATATTATAAAGCTGAAATAGTTTGTTTGTTTGTTAGAACGCGCTAATCTCGGGAACTACTGGTTCTATTTGAAAAATTCTTTTTGCGTTGAACAGACCATTTATCAAGGAAGGCTTTAGGCTATATAACATCACGCGGCAACTATAAGCAGCAAAGAAATAATGGAAAATGTGAAAAAAAAAACGGGGAAAATTATTCATCCTTGAGGGCTTCAATAACGCCCAAAGTAACTATTCCACGCTGACGAAGTTCAGGGGCATAGCTAGTTATATATCCAGCATAAACATATTTAAAAGGGTAAAGGGTCAGGTCAAAAGTACCCGATACCGCCAAGCTTGCATGAAGAGAGTTATGAATGTGGATGAAGCGAAGGAAGTATGCAGAGATCGTGGCAAGTGGGAAGAGGTAGTCTCTGCCTACCCCTCCGGGAAAGAGGCGTGATTTTATTTATGTACGTATAAACATATTTTATCCGATATACTTTCCTAGCGAAAATGAAATACCCGTGAAATTTACAGCGTGGGTGCTTGCCTTGCAAGATTGATGGCGGCGCATGCGATGTGAATGAAGTGTCAAAGTCGAGCTAAAGTGCCGTTTAATTTCACGTGATCGGACGTGGAAGAAATAAAATGAGTTAAAAAGGTTACTGACAGTATCAATCATATCACTACCTATTAGTTTTTGCGAGGACTTCGTTCTCGTCGGAAATTGGACCGTATGCGCTAATAGCATAGAATATTATATAATAGATTTTTTTTTGCTTTTGATAAGGGTTAACAAAAGTGAGGATGCAACTGCGGTCTAAAGCCACGAGGAAAAAGGGTTTTCAAAAGGTGTAGCAGAAAATCTTGAGGAACTCAAAACCGCAGACAAGTCAGGAGGTAGAAGAGGAGATTATGTAAAAGAAGAAAATGACTGACTGATGTTTTGTTGGCAAATTTGAAAATTGGCGTGTAGGGCTAGGTCGTCTAGAGTCATCGCAGTAAATAAAGATTTCCCAAAATTCGCAAAGGAAGGGATATTAATGAGCTTTTTCCTTTTATATCGTCGTCTGAAAACTACTTATAAAATTAAACCATTAAATATCGAGAAGTATGTTCAGAAACACATCCTCAAAATTATGACACTACAGATGTTAACTTCCAAAAAAAGTTCAACCCAGCAACAGTTCAATTGAAATTCTACTTACACCGTGACCTTAATACTAACTCACAGATAACACGACTTGAATGTGAATATGTGCCACTGGAAAAACCCTTCCATGAGGGTAAAGAAAAATACTGAAAGTACAGAAAATAACTCGGTTGAATTATAATACTATAGTTTGTATCCGCGCAGGGAAGTGTCTTTGAAAGTAGATGTTACGTTACTTTTTTCATTCGTGGATGCTAAACTTTGAATTCTTTGACCGAGACTTTATTATTCACAACAATTTTCATGTCGTGTGGCTAACGGCACCATTAAAAAAAGAATAGAATCACTCCATCTCGTTGCCATGGATGTCGCAATAGGCGACTTAGGAGTAGGCTTATCAACTTACAAAATTGAATTGAACTTGCGAAAAACTTAGGGATAGGCTTATAGAGGCGATGGGCTATCAACCTGACCCTATTTGAATCGCAATTCAATCATTGAGCTTAACAGCTGAACGTGGCTAGGCCTCAAAGACCAATAAGTCTTTCAAGATTGCTGGCTCTGTCTACCTCGCAAGGGATAAAGACGTGATTATATGAATGAATGAATGAACAACCTATAAATGATCTACGCCTGCAAAATTTCCATCAAGCTGTACATAATTTATAGAAATCAAATTTTAAAATTATATCAGAACGCGTGGGGAAATCTTAACCCGTCCTGAATAAAAATAGCAACGAAATTCACGGGCCCTTTTTGATAACGGGATAGCAGATGACCCTTCATCACATCTTATCTCAAGCTTTGAGATAGCGCCCTTATTTTAATCCCAGGGCACACGGTCCCTTTCATTTTTTATCATTTTATCAATTTATCAGTGGGTGTTCATTTTGTTAAAATGTTATCTGTAATTAAGACAGGACTTGATGATTAGCTTAATCAGTACGATGTTATTTTTTTGTATCAACGGTTAGAAAGTTCAGCTGTTTGACTTAATGATAGAATTGAGTTTTTAATAATGACAGGTTGCTAGCCTATCACCTAAAAGAAGAATCCCAAGTTAATACTCCTATCCCTCGTCGCTTTTTACGACATGCATGGGAAAGAGATGAGATAAGAATGATATTAGAAATAACTTAAATTTAAATGTAAAATGAAGTGAGAAAGTGCCTGCGAAGGTCTCTTTTCTGAATGAAATAATTGATGTGGACGCTTTTATACTGTCAAATCCAAAACTTTACACACGCGTTACCCCAATAATCTGCTTTGTTCCAATAGCACTATTTATACCACAATATGAAACTATGTTCTCGATTCATCCACCCACGTAGGAGGGAACTTTGCGAATTTCAAAACACACCCTTTCCGAGGAAAGTTGTATGAAAACAAGAATAGTTCATAACTTTTCGAATATATTTCCGCATCAGCAAGACCGAATGTCAGCGGCTTATTTATGTCTTCCTTGTATTTTTTTTGTGTCACCGCCATTATTCAAATCGATAATGATATTTCGTTGATTCTGACGTAAACTGTAGATTGCTAAAGTTTCAACATAATTTTGAGGAGTAACAGGAACATAGAAACATACATACATATAATCACGTCCCTTGCGGGTTATACAGAGCTAGTAATCTGGAAAAGACTGATAGGCCACGTTCAACTGTTTGGCTTAATGATAGAATTGAGATTCAAATAGTGACAGGTTGGTAACAGGAGTAATAGGAACACAATGGATTTCTTTCGGAGAGTAGAAAAATGTACTATAACTTTAATTTAGACTTTACTTCCAATCCCTACAGAATACATAGCCCTTCATAGGGATAGGCTTATAAACTTGGGATTCCTTTTATATGTAATGGGCTAGCAACCTGTCACTGTTTGAATCTGAATTCCATACTAACAGCTGAGCGTTTCAGTCTTTTCAAGATTATTGGCTCTATCGTGCAAGGGATATATATATACGTGTGTATGTTTGTACTTATAAAAAAAAAAATAAGTTACAGGTTAGATCTTAACTTATTTGTATAAGGGTCTTTTTATTTTTATATATAATTAGTCATATATCACCAATAAAAAAAAATAGATGAAAAATTTAGTTTTCTGCATAAACATTTGAAACTTTTCATTGATATTATATATAAAAGCTGTAACGTATATTTGCTAATTATCACTCCTGTCACGCGTTTTCTAACGTATTGCATTTATTTTAACACAAATCTTGAACCTTAATTCTTTGTAAATACGGCGCTTAACCAGTACATATTTTTAGACATCACACAAACTATTCAAAGGACTGCATCTTCAAAGCAATTCAATTTTGAACCTTAACACTGTTGATGGCGATACTTATTTTACTTTGAGAACATTAAGACTCAATTCCTATCAGACAAAGTCACGGGCAACGGTTAGTGAACAACATGTTTTTAAACTAGATCAACGATCTTATCCCAAAACAGTAAGGTTCAAATTTGCGAACATTTTCGTATAGTTTTCTAGTTCACGTACCACTGACAAGGGTGGACTATTTATCATAATCTCGACTGCCGTCAAGGTGCCGGGTAACTCTTATTAGTTTTTGGTACCCTAGTACCTCTGTTTTATGCATGAACGAGTTGGGTAATAAACGGCCGTATCGATGTTTTCAGATTAATATCTAATGTGGGAAGGGTTTGTAAGGCGTTTGGAAGTCGTCGAAGTAAGGAAGTAAGTTTGATAAGCCCTCTTATTCCATTTGATGGGAAGAAATCATAAAATCGACCGTATTAACGGCCTCTGCGATGCAGCTAGTAGGTAGTACGTACGCTTGTCTGTGACACCGGAGGTCCCGGGTTCGAATCCCGGCCAGACCATGATGATAAAATAATTTTTTCTGATGGTTATTTATATGAGTAGTTATTATAAAATATATAATAGTATCTTTCAGTAAGAATCTCGTAACACAAGTACTTACTTCGAGGCTAACTCAATCTGTGTAATTTATTTATTTATGCTTAAATGAGTTCAAAAAATCGGCGCGAGATTAGAAGCAGCTAATTAATAAAGCATCATAAATCCCTAAATAAGGCTTAGGAAGAAAAGAAAATGATTTAAACTAACCAAAAATTAACGAAAAAAATTGTAAAGCGAAATAAAGGCTTGTGCGCTGCCAAATTTCGAATAAGCCCTAAGACTAAATACAGCTCTGCCGTAGTTTAATCAAATCTCGGCATAGGATAGTCTGTACAAGGGCTGAAATAACAAAGATAACTCAATTAACTGCAGCTGAAATTCAGCTAAATATGAAATTTATCCCGTACATATTTATTTTATTATTTATTTTTAAATCTCTATGTAGGTATAATTAGGTTCGATTGGTATAAAGTTGCTGAAAATGAAAAAAAGGAGGATTAAACTGACCATAAAACGTCCATAGACATAGTATTATAGATACACTGATTGTTTTTTTTAATTGATTATACATATATTTAATCACGCCAAGTATGCTGATTCTGTCTGTCCCGTAAGGGATAAAGATGTTTCTATTTGTTTTATGTATATTTGTTGTCTCTTAAAATGTCGTCTATTGAAACAATCTTCTTGAAATTTTGCGTATATAATGAGTCTGGAAAAACACAAGGGTACTTTTTATCCCAGTAAAACTATATTACCCGTGGAATTTGCGAAAAATCCGTATTCTTTTGTAGGCAGCGCTAAATTCACGCCAGCGAAGCTGCGGGTAAAAACTTGTTTGCAATATGAAATCAGAAATTTTCTTCCTTATACGTTAGTTAGGAATTCCAAATTACTCGCATGGTACTTATTTGTTAGGAAAACAAGATTTACGGTCGTTAACACAATATTACGCCTGATTCCCATGGGAGTAGGCAGTTACTAGCCACTTGCTTCGTTCATTACAGATCACTTATCTTCGATTACTCATAAATTCTCCACGGAGTGCTCTTTATATTGTTTTATGGAGAACAAAAAAAAAAAATTTGTGCTTCGTCAATCTTCTTAAAATTTCGCGTATTACGAGTAATAATTTACAAGAGTGATAGACCACGTTCACCTGTTTAGCTTAATGATAGAATTCAGATTCAAATAGTGACAGGTTGCAATACCATCGCCTAAAAGAAGAATACCAAGTTTAATACTTTAGACGCCTTTTACAACATCCACGGGAACGAGATGGAGTGGTCCTATTCTTTTGTTTATTGGTGCCGGGATCCATATACATTATATATGTATATATACCGGTAACTTTGCTAAAAACCTGTTTTCTTTTGTACGTGGCGCCTAGTTCGCGCCGCCTAAGCTGCAGGTCAAAGTTAATACATAATAAAATCAAAAATCCATAAAATAACAACAGGTGTACACGAAATTATACCGAATAGCCAAAAACTCAGGGTCATAGAAAACACCTGTTCTCACAAGTTTTGTTTAAAAGACCCGACTAATTGCGCAAGACTTCGATCTTTAGCCAAATCGAGTTTGTACGAAATTTCGGTCGGTAATTGAAGCAACTTTCTTACTCTCTAGTTGGTATGTTACGTGTTGTGTTCCAATGAATTACGAATATTGTGAGAAAGTATCGAAAAAATACGCTTTTATATAACACTAGCTGTGTCTGCGACTTCGTCCGCGTGGAATAGTTATTTTGGGCATCATCGAAGCCCTCAAGGATGAATAATTTATAGATGAGGATGGATAGTTATATAGCTTAAAGCCTTCCTCGATAAATGGTTTATTTAACGCAAAAAGAATATTTTAATACGAATCCTGAGATTAGCGCGTTTAAACAAACAAACAAACTCTTCAGCTTTACAATATTAGTATAGATATACACTAAGGGGTAGGCTTATAAACTTGGAATTCATTTTTTAGGTGGTGGGCTAGCAACTTGTCGCTATTTGAATCTCAATTCTATCGTTAGAACATCACCTATCAGTCTTTTCAATACTGTTGGCTCTGTCTACGCCGCAAGGGATAAAGACGTGGTTGTATGTAACTGGATAGTATTGAGAATATTAATTGATCTCTCATGATGACATCGAGTCATTTTTGTTTCACTTTACGTACGTACATGCATCTAAAAATTGAGTGTACTCATATTCATGTAAGTTAATATATGTTTTATTTATGCATTTTTAGCATTATTATTAAGATAAATTTTTAAATGAAAAAAAGTTTTGTTGCAAAATTTACGCCATTACGATTCAAAATCCACGCGAACAAAAAACCAATTTCAATACAATAAAGTCAAAAACCAAGGTGCATTTACGGACCGAAGCCAATTGCACGCTGCACCTGCGGGCCAGCTGGTACGGATGCAGACATTAGACGGTACGGTGGAGAGGTCGCTTTCATGTTTGTACCTAGTATTTATACCTAGTTCTCAGAATGTACCTAAAAGAGGCATGTAAAAATACGTGCTTCTTAATATTTTAAAGTCATCTAAATATATCCATCCATCTCATTCCCATGGATGTCTTTCAGTCTATGCGAGACTGTTGTCTCTGTCTACTCCGAAAGAAATATAGACGTGACAATATGTATGTATGTTTGTAATACAATATAATTACTAATTATTAGCGTATACTCGTATATTCGTGTAACATTGTTCTTATTTCGATCATTATATTCGAAGTTACTAAAAATATGAAATGTATTCTAAAGTCAGAATAATTCTTGTCCGGGCTATAAATCAGACCGACAGAAAATATGGAGAATACAGGAGAATAACATGACAATAAAATGCTGTACGTGGCCGAATGTTGTATTTTAGTCTTTTCGTGACTTTTGACTCGTAAGGAATAAATATGAGATATATATAATTGTGTACGGTCGGAGGTGGTCAGTTTTATCTGATTACTATGTAAAAGGAAAAAAATTCGTTTATTTTCATAACCGGCAATTTCAGGCAATCATTTCTTTGTGTAGACCTCATAAGAAACTTAGACTCAAAAAAAGCCTTTGAATATTTGGTCAGTATTATAAAGTCGTATACAGTTCCCCATAAATGATTTACTGACTTGCTGAGCCATTGATACGGCATGACTTACTTATGTTTATTACGTAAATTTCTATCAGTTATCGCACTAACTTTTTGGAAAGAAGTGATATTTTCCTAGCATACATTATAAGATCAAAAATGTACTGGGCCGATACTGTAGGTATATTTATTTCCTTAAAGAGTTGCCTTAACGAGTCTCTTGGATCTAAACCGTGAATTGCGCGCATTGCGCTGCGCACATCCTTTCCTGAATTATAAAAGTAGTTTGTATATCAGCCGCTATACGTGGCTTTTCAACCTTATTAAGACTGATGGCTCTGTCTCCCCCACAAGGGATGTAGACGTGACATATATGTTTGTTATATCTAATATAAAAATTAAATACTAAATAACAATGGAATATGAGTACTTCAAATAAGTTCTTTTATTAAGTTACAATTCTGTATATTATTTGTTTTGTGTAGTAACCTCACAACGCGTTTTAAGTACAACGGCGCTCCGCAATGCGGCTTCAGGCTTAAATTGCATACACAGCGTGTCAGTGTAACCGCCAAATATATATTATCATCAAGAAAATGCAACTAATTTCAAAGACATGCACCTCTGTAGCTCATAAAATGGTTGCGTTCTGCGGTCGTAATTAATACATACATACATACATATGATCACGTCTATATCCCTAGCGGGTTAGACAGAGTCACCAGTGTTGAAAAGACTGATAGGCCACGCTCAGCTGTTTGGCTTAGTGATAGAATTGAGATTCAAATAGTGACAGGTTGCTAGCCTATCGCCTAAAAGAGGAATCCCAAGTTTATTAGCATATCCCTTAGTCGCCTTTTACGACATCCGTAGGAAAGAGATGGAGTGTGCCGTGTGGTTCCCGGCACCATTACAAAAAAGAATAGGTCGTAATTAATGGCGGGAGAAACCCGGTTATGTCAATGTAACCAACTTAAGATATACCGCCTGGTCTGATATTAATAAATAATAGTTTAAAAAAAACTAAAAAACTACGCTTTATTGCTAATCAAACTAAAAAATAGAAAATAAAAATTAATGACAAAGGAATTATAAAACAGTAGTAGCAAGTCGAACAATCAGTTATAGTCAATTACCTCTGATTAAAATTATAACAAAATTAAATTTATAAACAAAACAATTTAAATCTGAGTAAAAAGCGTGGGGTGCCTGATGTAGTAAATATTAAAATCATTCTATTAGCATATATTTATGACAAGAGAGTTATGAAAATGAAGTAAAATGCACCCCACGCTTTTTACTCTGATTTAAATTGTTTTGTTTATAAATTTAATTTTGTTATAATTTTAATCAGAGGTAATTGACTATAACTGATTGTTCGACTTGCTACTACTGTTTTATAATTCCTTTGTCATTAATTTTTATTTTCTATTTTTTAGTTTGATTAGCAATAAAGCGTAGTTTTTTAGTTTTTTTTAAACTATTATTTATTTTCTATTTTTTAGTTTGATTAGCAATAAAACGCGTAGTTGTTTAGTTTTTTTATACAATTATTTTTTGGAAGTTAACACTTCTAGTATAACTATCTTACTAGAAAAGACTTTCGCAACCATGCGCCCATCGTCGGAAGTTTTCAGATCTAACTTTCTTAAAGTTATATGTGGCCTGATTGGATTAAATCTCATAATATTCTCATCATCATGATTCTTTTTAAGGCGATGGGCTAGCAACCTGTCACTATTTGAATCTCAATTCTATCTTAAAGCCCAATAGCTGAAGGTGGCCTATCAGTCTTTACAAGACTGTTGGCTCTGTCTACCCCGCAAGGGATATAGACGTGATTATATGTATGCATGTATGTATGATGATTGTTAAACCCAGTTGAAAAGAATTTTATAGTGATAAATCACTGTTAATAATATTTTTGACTATCCAGCAAACATAACAATTTTCGATTGTGGCCTTGCCAGGAATCAAACCACAAGATTAAGAGGCAGATTGATACAGGAACAAAAATATTTCAAACATACCTCCACTGCCTTTACAACCAGGAACGCAACAAAGTTTATCTGAAGACATCGTGGCACTTTTGTTGTAAAATCTGTCTTTCACAAAAACAAACACAAACTTGGGACTCCTATCTCAAATAATAAGGTAGTTTTTACAGGAGTCCTATCTCAAAATATCTGCACAACACAGTAAACACAGTCAGAGTCCAATCTCAGATGATAAAATCACACGAATATCCGGAAGAACAAAGCTCGACTCAACGGAAGATTCCAAACTCCAAATAACGACAAGTTATCAGCACAAAACAAAGTGCAAATAGGTAAATACACAGGCACCGGTAAAAAACAACAGAAAGAAAGTTTACAGGTGTTCGAATCGAATTCAATCAAAACTTACTGCAAAACGTATTTGACATAAAAAACTGTCACTCATTTTCCAAACGAGTATTACAGTGTTGCTATTATAAATAGGCAAAAGATACCTAATGTTAATTCAAGAATTGCATTAATATGTTAAATACGTATTAAATATCGCAAAGTTCTGTAGGTAGTAACTTTATTCTTGTATTTTTGTAAATTTAGTTGTTCAATTTTCATTTATTACTTTTATTTTATTACTTATATATTTTTTATTGTTTTAAAATATTCTACTAATTCTACTATGGTTTCTAATGGTAATTCTAAATGGAGCAATGCGATGAAATAAAGAAGCCTCAGGTTAATAGTAACATTATATGGAAATATATTACATCTCTTTTTGACTCATTATACGTCAGAACTTCTTGGTTTCTTGTATGGAGATTACTGGCACTGGTGCTATCTCTGTCTCTCTTACTCTCATACGAAGGATCTAAAAATGAATTTATTAATCCTGGCAGTTTTAATAAGGATAATGAGAAACTCTTATCAAAATATTGCATTGTCATCGGTCTTTGATACGTGTGCAAAGTTCCAAGTTGATCAGACGTTTAGAAATCAGTGAAAATTAAGCTCAAAGATTCCGTTACATACATACATACATACATACCTACATACATACATACATACAACCCAAGCTAATAAAAGCGTAGTAAAAATAGAATAGATTTGTGTTTTTGTTAGTAACGAATAAACATGAAAATTGCTGTATCGATTGTGATGAAATTTGGTTGAGAGGTAGCATAGATCATTCTGAAAATTCCCACAGGAGCGAAGCCCCAGGCATAAGCTAGTAAAATAGTTCGGTGTTTCATTTATCATAGCAGGCTGTGCACGCTGAAGGCTCTAGTTACCAAGACCAAAAATTACATAAAGAGACTGAAATATTACATACATACATTTGATCACGTCTATATCCCTAGCGGGGTAGACAGAGCCACCAGTCTTGAAAAGACTGATAGGCCACGCTCAGCTGTTTGGCTTAGTGATAGAATTGAGATTCAAATAGTAACAGGTTGCTAGCCCATCGCCTAAAAGAGGAATCCCAAGTTTATGAACCTATCCCTGAGTCGCCTTTTACGACATCCATGGGAAAGAGATGGAGTGGTCCTATTCTTTTTTGTAATGGTGCCGGGAACCACACGGCACTGAAATATAAATTGTGTTAAACTATAAATTTGTTTCCTTTTAAAAGATAACATGAACATATTATTTCTTGTTATGTATTAAACAAAAGTTTAAGCAACATTATTGTATACACTTACCGAAACAAAATGAAAACTCTCCTGTTGTATGTAATAAAAATATAATACAAAACATATAAATTTTCATCTCTCAGTGTGTCTCGTATACTTTAAAAATTACGTTTGAAAATTAATCACCAGGACCAGGACTCGCCTTTTTAATTCTATTACCTAGCGACAAATTTCAACCTCCAATGAAATAACCTAAGTTGGTTCATGTTGATGACAAAACTACGTGAGTAATTTCACTGATAGGAACGTCTAACTGCAGATTTTTCAAATGTGAATGAACTAACAAGTCGGTTGTTATTTATTTTGTTAAATTTGGCACAATTTACGGAGCTTTGAAGCGGTTTTTTTGCTTAAATATATATGTATATCTACTAAAAACTAGAACTACTTTGTTTTTGTTTAAATATGTAGTATGTCTACTAAAGACTTAACTTCTTGTGAGAAAATGTAGGTAAATAGTCTTTAGTGAATACTAATAAATTGTGCCCTCACCGCTTTTTCTTGGCGTGTCAATATCTTTCAATTGATCTTTAGATTTTATTTGCCGTGTGGTTTCCGGCACCAATACAAAAAAGAATAGGGCCACTGCATCTCTTTCCCATGGATGTAGTTAAAGGCGACTAAGAGATACGCTTACAAACTTAGGATTCTTTTTTAGGCGATGGGCTCACTATTTGAATCACAATTCTATCATTAAGCCAAATAGCTGAACGTAGCCATTTAGCCTTTTCAAGACTGTTGGCTCTATCGACCCCGCAAGGGATATAGACGTGACCATATGTATATATGTATGTATGTATGATCTTTAGAGCATCGATAAAAAAGCGTTATGCATTGGCTTTGATCCAATATGGCCCTGTACCAATGGCTCTGAGGATTACTTTCAAACCGGTGCTCTCACGGTGAGGGACATCATGAGGAAACCTAGGACATCGTGAGGAAACCTACTTGTAATTCAGACAACTGGATATGAAACCTTAATCCCATATGGGTAACGTTCCTTGAAAAGTTTGGAAGGTCGGACTGGAGTCGCTTTTTTTAAAAATCCCGTCTCATGCAAACCAGGATTTTGTGGTCAAGGGTGTGCGCCGGGCTCCTCACCAGGGTGACGAGAATACACCATTTGTAACCTGAACTCACAAATTTACTTCAAAATTAATTAAGTACTCCCTGACATACAGATAAGTTTGTTTTGTCATAACTTCACATACATTCATGCATATATGTATATATGTATATATGTATATAATCACGTCTATATTGCGGGGTAGACAGAGCCACCAGTCTTGATAAGACTGCTAGGCCACGTGCAGCTGTAGTTTGGCTTAATGATAGAATTGAGAGTCAAGTGACAGGTTGCCAGCTCATTGCCTTAAAGTAGAATCCCAAGCCTATCCTTTAGTCGCCTTTTACGACATGCATGGGAAAGAGATCATCACATAATGTCTATATCACGTAAACGCCCAAAAGTATATCTTAACACCCTTCCATAATACATAAAACATGCCGAGAGGCGTGAACCCAATAATACTCGGTATTGTTCGACGGTATTTGTATTGCTCCAAATTATGATAAAAAGGACCCATGGCAAGTACAGTCAGTGGCAGAGAATTTGACCCTTATATAGTATGTATGAACGATGTTTCTCTGCAGGAGATTATTCTAATATTATAAATGGGAAAGTAAGTTGTTTGTTTGTTGTCTCTTCACGAGTTATCTGCTAAACCGATCATTTTAAAATATTGCGCATTATGTAATCGTGATCTTGGTAAATGACATGAGGCTCAGGCATCTTCCCAGTTACTACGACCTTATCATACTTTTTTGAATCATTCACATTCATCAATCTCTTCTTGTAAGCTCGTCGCTTTTGTATCAAAACATATCGATTTGTTCAAGCTGAATAATTCGTCAAAACCACCTCTTTCCGAAGGTTTTAATTTACACTCGTCTAGTAAAGTATTAATCCCTACTAACTTTATGAATGCGAAAGAAGGTTTGTGTAAATCAATAAGTTTAGTGCGAGAATTACTCGATTAGACGAGTTTAGCAAGTAAATGCTAATTTGTAAATGATTCAATCAGCGCCATCTAGTAGTGACGCGATGGAACAAATAAACCAAATCCACACAAATTTGCTCGAATAAAATTCGCACAGTTTAACAGGTTCATCTGCTTCCGACTGTACGTCCACAACGAAATTATACGACGATTATACGGGGACGTCGAAGGTTTACATTTTCAGGATTTCTTCTAAAGGATTCAATGATGAATTTCGTCAGCTGATGGTGCAGTTGTTATGTGGCTGTCTCTAAATTAAATTTTAGGTTCGAGCACCGGTCAGGAACAATACAGATTTATTTGACAACAGCAAGGAAATTTGACCTCTTTAGGGTTTTAATTTGTATGAAAAGTTCGGTCAGGTTTCTTTGACTTTACTGTCATATAGTATCGGTATGGTGTTGTGTAGTTCCCTGTACAAATAGAAAAAACTAATAGGTCTACTACATCTCGTTTGCATGGATGTCGTAAAAGGCGACTAAGGGATAGGGTTATAAACATGGGATTCTTATTAGTAAAGGTCTTAGATCTGAAGACGCTGTAGACCGGAAGAAGTGGAAAGGGGACCCCAGGCGCCGAAGCTTAATGGCAGAAGGTGCAACTAGAAACACGCCAAAATGAGTGAGTATCTGTAACATATCAAATGCGCAGTAAAAATAACATCGTCTATTATATCAAACTAAAACACGAAATTTTACCTGAAGTGCAAAGCAACACAAGAAAAATACGTATCCATCTTTGCGAAAATGGAGCGAAAATATCACTTTTCATTGGAATAAAATGTAAAACAGTAACATTAAAAATTAGGTGGACGGCCGTCAACCATATTTCGTGCTTAAAACGCAGGGGAACTTAGTTTTTAATGTGATATTTTCATAATTTTCGTAGAAAAACTCGGAATGCTATGGGTAAAAAGTATAAAGTCTCTCGGCTCGAATACTGTTACAATGCGGTGCAAGTGAAAGGATTATATTTTATTAAAATATATTGATATTTATATTCATACATCCATAAAGCCACGTCTACATCCCCTGCGGGGTAGACAGAGCCAACAGTCGCGAAAAGATTGATAGGCAACGTTCAGCTTTTTGGCTTGATGTTAGAATTAAGATTCAAATAGTGACAGGTTGCCAGCCCATCGCCCAAAAGAAGAGTCCCAAGTTTATAAGAATATTCCTTAGTCGCCTTTAACGACATCTATGGGAACGCGATGGAGTGGTCCATTTCTTTTTTTAATAATCAATATAAAGTACTGTACTTTTACGATTATTGTCCACGTAGAATGGCACGCGCTATGACGTTTTCATCTCGCGAAAAGCTATCGCTGTTTCGCATTTTATTAGGACGTGAAACGAGATAGCGATAGTTTTGCACGCGATAAAAACGCCATCGCGCGTGTACAATCAACGAGACAAAATTACAGAGTAGCCATTGTCTTGAAGTCACAATAAACATGGCTGTGACGGGCCCCCAACTGCGAATTGTCAGCCAACAAACTGATGAAGTTTTAATAAATGCCTCTTACAACTTACAACGCGTCGCGTACAAAGTTTGCGGTGTATTCATACCAGTACACTAGCAACTTTTAACTGGCCAGATGCGACCGTCTCTTGGGCACAAATCTGATTTGCTTTTAAATTAATATGGGGTAGGAAACTTTTTAGGGTTTCGAAACATTATAAGAGAAACATGTTATCAATGTTTGTAAGCTTCGGATATGTCGTGTCGCTTTCGACACTTCAGAATAGAACCACTCCGTGTATTTCCCATGGATGTCGTAAAAGGTGACTAAAGGCTTATTAACTTGGGATTCTTCTTGTAGGCGATGGGCTAACAACCTGTCACTATTTAAATTTCAATTCGTCATTTAGCTCAGATGATCGTTGGATTTCAGACTTTTCATGAATGATGGTTCTGTCTACCCCACAAGGGATCAAGACGTGACTATATATATAGTTTGTACGTTTCTAACTTAAAAGATTACATGTCCGAAGATACGTTAACGATTATTCTTATTATTAACTTTTATAAAGAACTGACGTTTTCAAATTTATAAAATAAATTAATTAGTATACCGGACAAATTACACAGATTGAGTTAGCCTCGGAGTAAGTTTGAAACTTGTGTTACGAAATACTAACTCAACGATAATATATTTTATAATAAATACTTATATAGATAAACATCGAAGACCCAGGCCAATCAGAGAAAGTTCGTTTTCCATCATGCCCTGGCCGGGATTCGAACTCGGAAGCTCCAGTGACACAGACAAGCTTACTACCGCTGCGCCACAGAGGCCGTAATGCCAATAAATAGGTAAATAGAGAACCCTTAATCTGCTGGTAATATTCAGACTTGTCCATATTTTGTCTTTATTTCATAACGGATGAGTTTGGAGGGTCCAAGCGCTCGTGTAACTTCGATGTATTGAGTGGTCATTCTCTGGGGAATTTAAGTTTTGGGATATTCATTTGTTTTAGAGGTCAGTCTTGATGAAAATGGTAGGAACATATAGCTACGGCGTATGTGATGTATTTTTTGTGTCATGCAAACCTATATTACGCCTCTTTAATCGTGGGACAGGCAAAGACTACATCTTTCATGTATTTACATTTATGTACGTAATGTTAACACGGGCACCGCCGGATGATCAGTGCTGGTTATTTGTTGTTTATAAATGTACCTACTTATATTTTAGGGATAGGCTTACTAACTTGAGATTCTTTTTTTTAGGCGATAGGCTAGCAACTTGTCACTATTCGAATCTCAATTCTATCTTAAAGCCAAATAGCTGAACGTGGCCTATCAGTCCGCTCAGGACTGTTGGCTCTGTCTACCCCGCAAGGGATATAGACGTGATTATATGTATGTATGTATGTACTTATATTTTAATGTTTGTTTGTTTGTTCTTTCGTTGGTTAGTTTTGCGGTCATTCGTTCAAACAATAACCTCGTCAAATTGCCTACCAATCTACCAGATGGCTAAACAGACTACTGAATACTTCATCATATCCAAGTCTTCAAGATCAAGTTTTTCTTGTTATTATTTTTTTTTTACCTGAGATTATTCCTATGATTTGTCGCGTCCAAAGATTATTAAAGATTCTTAAAACTTCCTTTTTTGCCATTGTAAAACTGAAAGGAATGTAAGTTATAATAACGTTCAAAGAACACAAGAAGGCTTCATTAAAATTACATGACTGCTTGGAACCCGTCAAAGAATATTGGCTAATTAAATTCGACACGCAGAAATTCCCAGTAAAACTTAACGCACCGAGCAATTCACGTATAAGTAGGGCTGTTATGAGAGAGAAAATGTAAATACATTAAACTAGCTTTTACCCGCGGTCTCACCCACGCGAATTTGACGCGCTCTACAGGCGCGAATTTAATGCCACCTACAAAAGAATACAGGTTTTTTCACAAATCCCACGAAACCATTATATTTTACCGAGATCAATAGTACTTTATGTCCTACTCTCTCTCTTAATTATACATACGCAAAATTTGATTGGTTGAATATGATAACGTGTGAAGAGAAAACAAACAAACAAACTTACTTTCGCATTTATAATTAGTTGGGGTTTGTGTATAGGCATCGCAGTCAGATTTCACGCACCGCGGTATTGTTACGAAATACCCAAAGTTTATAGACGTGTGACAGCCCTAACCATACTTAAACTTCCCAACTCGAGACACCGATGCGTAGCTACGAGTATTTAGATTTTATGCAAATCAGGTAAATAATATCATCCTAAATACATATTCATAATGAGATTCTAGCTAAACTTGTAGTTATAGTTATAATTAACTGAGCTTAAGTAGCAAACTCAGTTTGTACTCTAAAGTCAATATAAGTTTGTCTAATTAATTCCAAAGGTGAGGCGGTAAACTTGTGATTAGATGTGATTGTCGTTATAACAATTAAAACTTTAATAGATTTTTATAAAAAAAGGTATTAGGATTAGAAAAATAGATCAGAATAGAACCACTCTATATCTTTACCATGGATGTCGTAAAAGACGAGGCATAGGCTTATAAACTTGGTATTCCTCGTGAAGGCGATGGGTTAGCAACCTGTCACTATTTGTTTCTTAGTACTGAACGTAGCCTTTCAATTTTTTCGAGACTGATGGCTTTGTCTATTGCTATTGGTTGAGAACTATTGTGTTGACTTTTTATATCCAGTGAAACTTGACCTTCGATTCTTGGGACTAATGGCTCTGTTTGTCCTGTAAGGATGAATAAATTGCTGGCTGAAGGGCATATAATAGGTTGCCGGAGTCTGTTCTTGATATGCCCAACCGAAAATTCAAAGAGTATGTAAAGAAAGTAAAGAAAGTACTTTGTGAGAAGGCTTATTATAGGACTGATGATTACCTTAATGATAAAAACATCTGGCTCGAGCTTGGCACAGGAACCTCGTAATTAATTGTAGTTTAATTTGAACTTAAATCAAAATTTCAGTACATAAATCTTTTTAAAATTGGCAATCCATAAAATATATATATATATATATATATATTTCTTTTTTCAATATTAAATCTCATAAATATATAAATCTCCCGTGAACAATGTATTCTCCCGTCCACATTCTATTCTAAGTATAATTTAATATTGTGAAGTTGACGTTGTTGAAGAAAATGCTGCAGTGCAGTTTGTTACCGCTTCTTCTGCACTGACGCCTTGGAAGCGGCAGTAAACTTAGTTTTTAAGTAATTTATTTGACGTCAAACAAGTTGTTAAACCATACGACAATTATTAAGCGATATAATAATATCCTATAATAATGAATAAAAAAATTTTGAATTTTGAATTTTTTTTATGAGACATCATTTTTGGACCGCCTTAAACAGATTCTAAGCCTACGACTGAAAATGCTACCGGATATGTTGAAAAACACAAAGTTTTTAATAAAAAGATGCTTCGCCTAAATCAACTGACCTTTTTAACTTTTCAAAACATCAACAACATTGGAGAATTGAATAAATAAATAAATTCGCAACGATATAAAAGTAAATATTATTTTATATTTCATCCCGTGATACACGTAGAAAGTTTAAGTGAAAACATGAAATGAATACACAGACTGAATATACAAAACGTTTTCTCAACTAAAAGTTTCGCCGGGAAATTCACAATCGAATACATTATTCCACAATTCAACAATAAATTTGTACAAGTCAGTGCAATAAAAGTGATAAAAAACTTGCCAAGTGTGAGTTGGAACTCGCGTATGAAGGGTTCTCTACTCTACTATCCAATTCTCACTTACAAATGAAAAATTACATATCAATTCCAAAAATAAACAAAAAATTAAGTAAATTTTGATATTATTATTTATGTTGAAGCTTTTATATAAATACATATCCTGTAAATATTTCAAGCGTATACCTGTAGCCATTAGAACTTTGTTGAAATAACATTTTGTATTTGTTATTGTATTATCAACATACACCATCTGTTAAAATTTTATGTTTGGGGTTTTATGTTTATTATTATAAGACATTACCGGGTTCATGTTGTAACCAGTTTTAAAACCAGTGAGTATTGTAGAACTTAGAACTGAAATGTACAAAATGATATGCAACGATTAAATTAAATATAAAATTCAAATTGAAGTTTCAGTGTCCCGTTTTCATCGTTTGCGTGCGGGATCCTAAAAACTACGCGAAATTCCCGACGCGCGGGGCGGAGACATATCGCGCTGCGTACATTTCGAAGGCGAATTCGCAACCGAGATTAGCGAATGGATCGCGTGAAAAACTTCCAGCAATAAATTTACGTGAAGTCACAAAACTCCTGAACGACACGTTAAATTTTATTACTGCCTCAAGCCGGAGCGTTGCGTAGCTATTAAACTTGGGATATTATTGAAATGATCCCAGACAAAGGTTGTTATTGTACGAAAATATATGCGAGAGTTCCGAGTGAGAAGTTTAAGTGCCCGATTGGAGTTCTGCCGATAATGCGTTGAAAAAGTTAGCGGAATGGTCCGTTATTAGCTGATGCCTACGAGTTCGTTCGCGTAGCTGAACGAAGTATAGTGCTGCATTAGGTGTTCCAGATATTCGATTTTTATGCTTCATCAGAAAATTATCATTAATCATGGTTGTCTATCTAGTGTTACAGTTTTTAAAATCTTTTATAGCTCCTAATGACACCTAGTCTTAAAGTACATAGCTATATAAAAAACGAATCTGTCCAGTAGTTCCGGAGATTAGCGTGTACAAACAAACAGACCGACAGACAGTGATGTTTCCAAATTCATTTCCGCTACTGTTTATTCATCGCTTAGTTTTACTTCTGATTTAAAAATAGTCAATGCACGGAAACTTCTCTTTACTGTTTTATTATATGTATGGATTACTTTTCTTTGGCCTGCAGTGTATTGGATCGCGTCTGTACTCGAGTTTAAATTGTACTCTTATTAAAGTTTTCAGAGTTAAACGGCCCCAAGTTTCTTCTAGGGACATAAAATCACTTAAATGATTGCTTACTTTTTTACTTATTTTTTTTTTGTTATATCCGCGTCTTTATTTTATTTTTTGAGTTAGTTATAATTTGTTCCTTTTGCATAGGCATCTGAAGCAGTTTCCGTTTAGATCTGTGGTCGTTCTTAGTTATTCACGAAGAACTTTTTCAAGGTGTATCAAAGAGTAACAAACATTCATACTCACAAACTTTCGCAAGATTGTTGTCTCATCTACATATACTAATATTATAAAGCTGAAGAGTTGGTTTGTTTGAAAGCGCTAATCTCAGGAACTACTGGTTCGAATTGAAAAATTATTATTGTGTTGAATAAACCATTTATCGAGGAAAGCTTTAGACTATATAACATCACGCTGCAACTATTAGAAGCGAAGAAATAATGGAAAATAAGAAAAAAAAACGGTGTAAATTATTCATCCTTGAGGGCTTCAATGATGCCCAAAATAACTATTCCAAGCCGACGAAGTCGCGGACACAGCTAGTTTACAATATTAGATTAGTAACTAACTAGTATATGAATTGCAAACAGAAAAAGAGAAATGAATATATTCCGTTTTATGCGACAATTTAGTGAAACACAAAATGGCGTTATAAAAATATCGGTGACTGGGGTGAAATACTGCGCACCTCGATTATATTTCAGTAATGTTACATTGTAAAATTTATTTCTAAGAAAGTTCAATGCTAAAGGGAGTTCTCAAGTTTATTACGGCAAGTAAAAAGCAAAAACGCCATCATTTCATTAGCTAGTCTTCTTTTGCATGTGGATTTAACGGCCTCTGTGGCGCAGCGGTAGTGCGGTTGTCTGTGAAACCAGAGGTCTCGGGTTCGAATCCCGGCCAGAGCATGAGGAGAAATGAACTTTCTCTGATTTGCCTGGGTCTTTGATGTTCATCTATAAAATAATTTATTATAAAGTATCATTGAGTTAGATTACTATCGCGTAACACAAATTTCGAACGTACCTCGAGGTTTACTCAATCTGGGTAATCTGTCCCGTTTATATTATTTATTTATTTATTAGATTAAACATACATACATAAAATCACGCCTCTTTCCCGGAGGGGTAGGCAGAAACTACATCTTTCCACTTGCCACGATCTCTTCAAACTTCCTTCGCTTCATCCATATTCATAACTCTCTTCATGTAAGTTCGGCGGTTTCGGGTACTCTTGACCTGACCCTTAAATAAACGTTACAATTTAATACAAAATTATATATTAATTCATTTCTTTTTAAGATTTTTTAGTATTTCATATATTTTGTGTCTAATATGACTCACTAATTTGACGGCCTCTGTGGCGCAGCGGTAGTACGCTTTTCTGTGACATCGGAGGTCCCGGGTTCGAATCCCGGTCAGGGCATGATGAGAAAAGAACTTTTTCTGATTGGCCTGGGTCTTGGATGTTTATCTATATAATTATTTATTATAAAATATAGTATCGTTAAGTTAGTATCTCGTAACACAAGTCTCGAACTTACTTCGAGGCTAACTCAATTTGTGTAATCTGTCCCGTATATATTTATTTATTTATTTATTTTATGACTAAAATAAAACGGCCTTCTCACGGTCCGCGTCACGTCACTGGTGATATCTCGCGCCGTGAAATATCTCCAGTCGCAACCGTCTTGAGCCCAAAGTCTCAGCCACATAGAACTCAGTCTCTTATTTTTTTGTAACAATACACGATTCGAGAATATAAATTTTAAAGCACTTCATGTACCTGCTATTATGAGCGCTTTCTGAGTAAACCTCATTTGAATAATTATGAGCTTCAATGTGAAATTATTCCCGAATCGTAATGAATGTGCGAGTTCTTACGAGTATGACCTACTAATTAAGAATAAGTTAGCTCTGGAGTTAAGTGTGTTGTCTCAACGAAGTTACTTTAAGTTAGACTTAACATTGCGTGAATGTATAAATAAACACCATTTAGTATAGATATATGTTGTACATTTGTAATTAATCAGTGTTCCTTTTTTTATTTAATTTTAATATTAAAATGTAACCAAAGATCGAACCCAGGACTTGGTAATTCGAAGGCAAGGATACCGCCACGTCGCCACGGTACAACAAAGCAAAAAGAACCACGCAAATATCATTCAAAAAGATTTTTCAAAATTCCCGGGATTTTAAATCTTGAAATTTTAATATTAAATCCTATTAAAAAAAAAACCAATGTATGTCATAAAAGGCGACTAAGTGATACATGCATACATATAATAACGTCTAAATCCCTTGCGGGATAGACAGAGCCAACAGTCTTTTAAAGACTGATAGGCCACGTTTAGCTATTTGGCTTTAAAATAGAATTGAGATTCAAATAGTGACAGGTCTTAGTGATAGGCTTATAAAAGTCAGATTGTTCTTTTAGGCGATGGGCTAGCAACCTGTCACTATTTAGATCTCAATTCTATCTTGAAGCCAAACAGCTGAACGTGGCATATCAGTCTCATCAAGACTGTTGGCTCTGTCTACCCCGCAAGGGATATAGACGTGTATATATTTAAATATCTACAAATATAACTAGTTTAAACAGTCATTTGCATTCTGACTTATTGGCTGTTCGACAAATTATCCCTAACACGTGAATCCAGTTGCGTTAGCCGCGTCATTTGAATATGCAAAACAATTCTGTGGTCAAATTTGATGGGTCTAGATTCTCGATCAGTATAGCTGTAATAAACAAACATATTTATTGTAATTTGATGCTACATACATACATACATATGGTCTCGTCCATATCCCTTGTGGGCTATACAGAGCCAACAGTCTTGAAAAGACTTAATGGCCACGTTCAGCTATTTGGCTTAATGATAGAATTGAGATTCAAATAGTGATAGGTTGCTAGCCCATCGCCTAAAAAAGAATCCCAAGTTTATAAGCCTATCCCTTAGTCGCCTTTTACGACATCCATGGGAAAGAGATTGAGTGGTCCTATTCTTTTTTGTATTGGTGCCGGGAACCACACGGCACAATACGGCACACACACGGCGCACACACGGCGCACACACGGCACATAATTTGATGCTAAACAGTCATTATAAGTACTCGTAGTAAATATTATAAAAAACTATTTTTCTACGTTATGTTGATTTTCACCTATATAAGTATGAGGAGAGGAGGCTAACTCGATATATATTATGTAATTGTACCGTAATCGCAACCTTTGTAGAAGAACTTAACCCACATTTGATGATAGTAAAAACTACATTAAGTGAATGCCTATTCCCTAAGTCGCCTTTTCCGTCATCCATGAGAAAGACTCTTTCGACAAGACAACTTTCTAGTCGATGGGTTAGCAACCTATCACTATTCTCAAATCCATCATTAAGCCATATTGTTGAACACGGCTTCACTTTTCAAGACCGGCTCTGTCCCCCCTGTAACCAATAGAGACGTGACCGACCATAGATATGTATGCTACCCTAAAAACCAGTGCGAAGTATCACTCTAAATCTGGCTCAGGTAAACATTGGCATCCAAATGGTGTTTGGAAAGCGAAATTCTGGTTTGATTTCGATCCGGAATCCGCGCGATGACATCAGCATTGACAAACAAACGATCTGAACCAGGTATTTCGGTATTACTAGCGTGCAATTTACAGTTAGGGATATTATTATTTATGAGGTTTACATACGTGTAATCACGTTTTCATCTCTTAAGGGTGGACAGAGTCACAATCGTTGAATGACAGGAGGGCTAGTTCAGCTGCTTGGCTTTATGGTTCCTGGCACCCATAGAAAAAAGAATAGGACCTATGGAGCGCACTCCATCTCTTTCCCACAGATGTCGTAAAAGGCGACTTAGGGATAGGCTAAAAACTTGGGATTCTTCTTTAAGGCGATGGGCTAGCATTCAGCTATCATTAAGCCAAACAGCTGAACGTGGCCTATTGGTCTTTTGGAGACTGTTGGCTCTGTCTACCCCGCGAGATATATAGACGTGGTTATGTGTATGTGTGTTAATATATTTCATGCAATTAAGAATTTTCACTATTTGAATCTCAATTCTAACATAAAGCCAAACAGCTGAACGTGGCCTGTCAGTCTCTTCAGGACTGTTGGGTCTGTCTACCCCGCAAGGGATATAGACGTGACTACATATACATACAGTATGCAATTCAGAAAAAGTCTAACAAAAGTTCCGTTCAACTTACATTCGAATGAAGGATTTCTGGCTTTCAATTTAAAATGGCTCGAGGGCTGGCCGTTCCTAGAACTGGTAATTGCTCGACCATACGTACGAGTATTTTTAGATTTTTGAAGGCGCTATATTGGATTGGAAACTTTGGTGAAGATGTGATTCATTTGGCGAAACCTTTTTAGAACTGAACTAATTTTTATCGTTCAACGATTCAGTCGTTCAATGATAGAATTCCTTTTCAACAAATAATTAAATTGCCGTGTGGTTCCCGGCACCAATGGAAAAAAGAATGGGAACACTCCATATTTTTCTCATGGATGTCGTAAAAGCGACTAAGGAATATAAACTTGGACTTATAAACTTGGGATTCTTCTTTTGGGCGATATGCTAGCAACCTGTCACTATTTGAATCTCAATTCTATCATTAAGCCAAACTTAGCGGTTGGTCTTTCCGATACTGTTGGCTCTGTCTACCCTGCAAGGGATATAGATGTGATTATATGTAAGTATATAAATAAATATGTAATATTATATATATAAAAATGCAAAAGTTCGCTAAGGTGTGTGGATGTGTTTTGTTACTCTTTCACATTTAAACTACTGAACGGTTTTTATTAAACTTTTCAGTGATATTGTGAAAAAGTGTTAAACTTTACGATGTACAGAGTCAATTGTCTTGAAAAAACCATACCCAGTTTTATTGCTTAATGATGTAATCGACTTTACGAATATCTTAAAGCCAAATAGCTGAACGTGGCCTATCAGTCTTTACAAGACTGTAGTCTCTGTCTACCCCGCAAGGGATATAGACGTGATTTAATGTATGTATGTATAACTTTTAGAACTTGTGAAAATGTGTATGCTTAGTTACATCTCCGAGAAATGTTTGTATTGCCGTAAAAAAAATATATCTACTAAATTTGAAATTTTGATTTTCATTTCCTTTGGTGTCAAATTGATATCAAAATAAAGAGGCCGATATATGTATGTACATATCTTTTATGCGTAAAATATTGATGATGAAATCTCTATACAGTATCAAAGTTCAAAGAGTATATTGTCTCATATATCGTGTAAAGAGTCCTTATGTGTGCCATATTGAACTTCTTAAAGCCTATTGAATTTGGATGTTAATAATTCCCTTTGATTTCAAGCATGAGAAGGAATTTCTGAGAAACAATTGAACTCTGTAATTACCTAGTGGTAATCGTGTATCTACGAACACAAAACATAATTTAAACACACATATATATATATACATATATATATATAAACTATGTTTAATGTTCGTAGGTACATGATTACCACAAGGTGTGTGTATATATATATAAGGGATAGGCTTACAAACTTGGGATTCTTTTTATAGGCGATGGGCTAGCGACCTGTCACTATTTGAATCATTAAGCCAAATAGCCGAACGTGGCCGTTGAACGTTGGCTCTGTCTACCCCGCAGGGGATATAGACGTGACCATATGTATATCTACTATATATATATATTATAGTTTGTTTGCCACTATTTGATCGATACAAATAATATATCATCTTCAGACTTTCTACAGAGCACAAGGAAATCTGTGTTAAAGATGGTTGTATTGGGCTTTGTGTGTTTGTTTGTGTAAGGCGCATTTTTCAAATAAACTGAACAATCTGACGAAAACTAATATCAAAGCACTTTTACTACGGACGTACTGAGGTAGAGTTGAAAACATACAAGTTGGAAATTCGTCGATAAAAGATGTAGTTTATTTCAGCGATGATTGTGACCGTAAAATGTGATTTTTTTCGCAATAACATTTAATTATCTTCATTTAACGTTAAACAAAATTGTAATTTAAAACCTGCATGTCTTACCATAACCGATGCATTCATATACCTATTAAGTTTTACGCAATAAATCTCAAACTAGCCGTGTAGTTCTCGGCACTTATTGAAAAAAGAATATTATCACTCCATCTCCACTCTTTTCCACGTATAGCATAAAAGGCGACTAAGGGATAGGCTTATGAAATTGGGATTCTTCTTCTAGGCGACGGGCTTGCAACCTGTCACTATTTGAATTTAAATTCCATCATGAAGCCGTACAGCTCATCGTGCCCTACTAGTATTTTCATGCCTGATGGCTCTGTCTATCCCGCGAGGGATGGAGACGTGATGGTATGTAGGTATGTATGTAATCTGAAACCAATGACTTAACAAACCATTAAACCTATTCTGTTAACTAAGACCATTACATATCTATATACTCGTATGTTATCTAAAAAATTCACGCAAGCAAAACTGTAGACTAAAGCTAGTAATAACATATAATGGTTGTACTACATTCTGCTTCAGCAATATTAAACCCTGAGTATTGCTCAGTGCAAATATGACGTCATATTGCAATTACAACTCGTTTGCCGCAAGCCGGTTAGTTGTGGGTTAAAGCGGTAACATATTAGATTCCATAAAGTTAATATATTATGTAGTTATTTGGTTCTACCAAAAAAGTATTATATCTCCAATTTCCTTGCGTGAAATTTCCAGGATTAAGTAGATATCATATTTTAAAATTGTATTGTGCCGGTAACTCTAAAATAATCTTATAAGTGAAACTAATTAGTGCTAATATTTATTACCATGTGGTTCCTGGCACAAATTAAAAAAAAGAAATAGGATCACTCCATCTCTATTTATTAGGTGCGCAACTAAGTTCTCGCTGTTTATCGATAGATGGCTCCAAAAGTGAAGTGAAGCCAATTTCTACGCATCAAAGTGTCATGGCGGTAGCTTAGACATTCAGTAAACAAGTGGCTTCAACAAAATCGTGATTCCATTGCGGCGTCATATTATTTTATTTGAATGAACATGTCCGATTTTGTGCCGAAAAATGGTCATTTGCGGGAAGTGTTAGTTTTCTTATTTCATTCAAAGAAAACAGCAGCTGAAGCACATCGAGAGCTGAAACAAGTTTACGGGAACGGAGTTATAAGTGAGACAACGTGCCGTGACTGGTTTCGTCGCTTCAAAGACGGTAATTTTGATGATGAGGACAGTCCACGTGAAGGAAGGCCAAAAACTTTTGAAGACGCTGAATTGACGAAACTGCTCGACGAGGATGCATGTCAAACGCAACAAGAGCTTGCTTTGGTATTAGGAGTAACTCGCCAAGCCATTTCGAGCGATAGTATACGTTGGGAATGATTCAAAAGCAAGGAACATGGGTTCCTTATGATTTGAAGCCAAGGGACGTCGAGCGTCGTTATTTCGCCTGCGAACAACTGCTCCAGAGGCAAAAAAGGAAAGGTTTTCTTCACCGAATCGTGACGGGCGATGAAAAGTGGATTCACTACAGCAATCCAAAGAAAAGGAAGTCGTGGGGCTGCCTGGTCATGCGTCCACGTCATTGGCTCGGCCGAATATACATGCTGCGAAGGTTAAGCTGTGTATTTGATGGGACCAGTTAGGCGCTATTTATTATGAATTATTGAAACCAAGTGAAACTATGACTGGGGAACGATATCGAACTCAATTAATGCGATTAAGTCGAATACTACGCGAAAAACGGCCACAATACCAGCAAAGGCACGAAAAAGTTATTTTACTCCATGACAACGCTCGGCCTCATGTTGCCAAACCTGTTAAAACCTACTTGGAAACGCTCAAATGGGACGTCCTACACCACCCGCCATATTCCCCAGATATCGCGCCTTCAGATTATTACTTGTTTCGATCGATGGCACATGGTCTCGCTAATCAGGAGTTCCGCTCACATGAAGAAATCAAAAAATCGCTTGATTCGTGGATAGAATCAAAAGACGAACAATTTTGCATTGCAAGCGATGGAAAAAATTTCGAATAGTTTGTATGTATATTTTTTTGTAGAATAAACTTCAACTTTTAAAGAAAAACAGCGAGAACTTAGTTGCGCACCACTATACATTAACATAATACGAAAAAAAAAATCAACCCGTCGTTAACATAATACAACGGGAGCGTGCGCAATAACAAACCATGTATATTCATCTGAAAATTGTCGTAGTAATTCTCCGAGATTCAATTTAAAATCGCTCGGCGACCGGCCGGCCGGAATATTCCGCGGGGACGGCCGTATAATTGGTCCGGTTGCAGGTTGCATTCAAAAATCGGATCCGATCCGAGACCGGTTCGCAGGCTGAAGCCCACTGATTGTTTCGACGTATGTTTGTAAATACGCGGCTGGGATATTACTGAGAACTTTTTTCATTTACATAGATGACGTTTCGGTGGATTGGGTTTTGGATGAATATCAATTCGATTTATGGTCAAGTTGTGATGAAAAATGATTTCTTATTGGCGTTTGTCTTTGTTAATGTTTATTTTTATAAGTCTTCTTTTTTCTCTTGGCATTCATCCTGGTTGCATCTTCACCTCTCTGGAAAGTACCTGGGATACACCTTTTGAACATGATCTTATTTTGCTATTTTAAATATTTATGTTTAATTTAGTATCGTTAAATTAGTATGCAACGCGTTTCCCATACCTCAAACATTTTTTAGAGCGAACTCGATGTGTCTGATTTGTACCGCACATGTTAATATTTATTTTATGTTCTTATAATTTTAGATGTTTTGTTTTTGGCTGAGTATATTTTATTGTGCGTGTCAGAGAGGTAACTAAAGTAGTGATATATTTTGTAAGTTGTTCGATTAATAGTTATGTTGGGAATAAAATTCCATCTAATAAAGAAAAAAACCGACAGTTTTTCACCCTAGTAAACTAATTCCAGGATGTCAAAGTATGGACGAGGTTCTCCACTTTTTTATAATAGATTTGAGTGCGGTTGACCTCCTATTATTCTTGCCTTATGAAAAGATTATTATTTTTCAAAGTTAATAATCTACCTTATATTATTCTGTATATCCTAAAGCACATAGTGTTATAATATTATTATTCGACCCTTTTTTATTTTAGCATCATATAATTTAAGTTCATATATCACGAACCAACAAGACTCATGTGAATCAAATCAACTTTTTGAATGTTTTATTGATCTGTGACGGAACGCGTTGTAATTCGAATAAGCCTCCACAAGTTTATCTTTTCAGTCCAGCCATTCTAATCCTAGCCTTAAAACCAGGTATGAAGGTGCTAAATTCTTTTGCTGGTACCTAACTTCGTATTTGGAGGGGGTGTTGTATTTTGTCAACAGGACTCTGATAAGACAGATACTTTCTTTAATAATATATGAGGAGAAGATCTCAAGGCATTCGATATTACTTTTTTTAAATGGAAATTTGTTGTTCTGTAAGTTTTTGGCACTATCGTTCATGATGTTACAATTAATTTTACTACCGCTGATACACCTCCGTCTCAAAATCGTAGAAGCCGTGGTTCCCTAGGCGAAAAATTATGTTTACGTAGCTTGGACAAAGATCTTCCCTTTTGTGGTTTGATCAAGCCAAACTATCGAAGAACATAAAGAAAGAGAAAAGTAATCAGATAGCATGATGACGGTAAAAATATCTTAAGTATTCAATCGACTGCAAAAAAAGACCAAGTTATTGGACTGTTTGTTTGTACTGAGACAATTATAAAAGTTATGACGATCCATTTTTTCTAGAGAATGTTTTTTAAGTATGCCATGCCGGTTGTACTTGTGTGTGGGGTGACTTTATACCCATCCCATATATGTATGTCGTAAAAGGCGATTAAGGTAAAGGTTTATGAACTTGCGATTCTTCTTGTAGGTGGTGGGCTAGCAATTTATACTGTAAATTGTTTGAATATCAAACCATTATTGTGTAATACAGCCGAACGTGGTCTTTCTGTTTTTTAAAAACTATTGGTTCTGTCTACCCCGCAAGTGACGTAGTAATTTATATGTATGTATATTTATACGTCTTTCACGATGGTTCCAAATTCATACTTATCCATTCATTGGAATCACAGCATGACTTTAAAAGATAATCAGTCCACGAGCTTTTCTAAAAGAATATACATATATTAATTTTAGCTTTTAAGCTGTTCGTAGTTCTATACCCGATAAAATTGTTTACAAAGTGGGCCTTCAATGTAACGACAACATAGTAATTCGCTTAGTGGAGGCTCTTAAGTGATTGTATACTTCAAAGGCCCAGCCAAGTCAGTCTTCACTATCGAAATTTGATAAACTGTAAAGGAAAACTACAATTTTATCATAAATTTACGTCGAGATTTTAAAATGACGTTATAAAAGATCAACTTACGAGTATGTTATTTCATAATGGATAATGCTTATTTGAGTATCATTTACTACTATTAATGGTCTATCCGAATTAGAAAAATTAAGCATATTCCACATAGATGTCGTAAAAAGCGACTAAGGGATCGGTTAATTTGAGATTCTCCTTTTGGGCGATGGGCTATCAACATGACACTGTTTGAATCTCAATACCGTCATAAAGTCATACAGCTGAACGTGCCTTACAATCTTTTCGAAACTGTTGGCTCTGTCTACCCCTCAAGGGATATAGACGTGACCATAGGTATGTATGTACTATTCCATTCTGAAAACCGTTTCAGTGGGGACAAGGATTCAGAGTCGATCAGATCGAACAAAATTAATAATAATAATGAAAAATGGATCCGTTTTGGCGATCATACCGGAATAAGTTCACTTTTTCTACACTATATATTTACTTTTTTCAGCTACATTTTGTTTCATGAGCTGAAGGCAATTTATCATCTAACCAAAGATCAACTCTAAATAGATATAACAAAAAAAATAAATTCTTAGAGATACAACTATTAAAGTGAATTTCTAGTACATATAAATAATAATTTATAAATAGTTATTATTCCCTTTCTATCTTTCTTGTTTTCCTCAGAGTAAGAAAGAGAGGAAGGTAAAGCCTTGTTATTCTTAACATTTTTTTAAAATTTTCGTTCATGAATAACCTCGTAGGTTGGTCAATATATTTCTTCTTCCTCCTAGCTTTAGTCCCGGTTGCATCTTCACCACTCTGGAGAGGAGCCCGGGGTATGCCTTTGACCATGGTTCCTGGATTTGTAGGATCTTACTATACTTCACACATCTATTTCTTATTATGTCAATGTTTGTGTCTAAACAGTTTATCGGAACTTTGTTCATCACGCGACATGGCGCTAAGTTAAACTCTTTTCCCTTGTGAAACGATTACTTGAAAAACGCCAGACAAAGTGGTTCCTTGAGCATTCTGTTGAATATACAGTTTACAGTCGCTTTGAAAGTCGCACTATGTCGTACTACTTCATGTCAGGAATGTCGCACCCGTGGGAATTCTAATGAAATTCTATTAAACGTTACTGTGTTTTCAGATTTTTTTTAAATATACATTTAAATTGCTCAACCATCATCATCAGCCATTGTTCAGCTATGTGAATGTGGTGTTACAGTCTTTTCAGGGCTCTATATACCCCGCAAGGAATGAAAACGTATATGAACGTACTTATGTTTACTCTCATGACGATAGACTATACATGGAGGTAGGTAACTTCTTCCGATTCCAACCCCTTTATTGGACGCTATCATTAAAACCGTGTTTTCTTCTTGTGCTATGTGGTGCCGTGTGGATCCTAGCACTTTAAAACAACACCATTCGGTTGATATTTTAAAAGGCGACTAAAGGCATAAACACGTTTTATCTAGTGCAGCTGTTTATACCTAATCATGATGATCATGATCTAATATGAGGGTAGAGATCCTTTTTATAGTTAATATTTATCTATTTTTAATAGACTTAAGAATAGGACCACTCCATATCTTTCCAATGAATGTCGTAAAAGGCCACTAAGGGAATGGCTTACAAACGTGGGATTCTTCTTGTAGGCGATGAGGCTAGCAACCTGTCACTATAGTGTTACGAGTACTTTACTTCAGGGGTGCAAAGGTTGCGGAGGTCAGACGACAGTTTAGTGTTAGAACCTTAAAAGGGAGTGGTTTTATTCTAAGGAGCTCTACAGCACATTTTACCCCAAGTATTTGGACGCCATTATGAATTCGTGTCATTTGGATTAAATAATAAATCCGAACAAGTTCTCAGCTATAGACATGAACATAAACGAGATTTCACAATTATCATAACATGCTTTTCCAATTCAATCGGCGAAGCAGGTCAGTTTTTAATAAAACCTAGCATTTCATAATGACTGTCAGAATAAATGATCAGATTTCTTTTTTGCATACGTAGGTATTTCTTTGATAATGAGGATAACAGTTGCATACTTATGTGGTACTATATTTTTTATAATTGAATAATTTAAAAAATAATTGTTCTAAATTATAAAGTAATAAAAATATGAACATAACAATGTATACAATGAAGAGAGTTATGAATGTGGATGAAGCGAAGGAAGTATGCGGAGATCGTGGCAAGTGAAAAGATGTAGTCTCTGCCTACTTCTACGGGAAATAGTGATTTTATGTATGTATCCATACGCAACTATACTCCACTTCGCACAACTTCATTTTTTGTTTAAATAGAATGTTACTTCGAACAGTAACTGAATGTAAAGTTGTTAGAGCATCCCCTGCGAGAACCGCTGGCCGCTCGCCAGCCTTCTTTGCCAAGTTTGAGATGGTGTGTACTGGCCTAGAGTAATCTTTTACTGACAGCAGATATAAGCGCCAAACCTTTGAAAATTAAATACATACATACATACGGTCACGTCTTCCGGGTAGACAGAGCCAAAAGTCTCGAAAAGACTGAATGGTCACGTTCAGCTATTTGGCTTAACGATAGAATTGAGACTCAAACAGTGACAGGTTGCTAACCCATCGCCTAAAAAAGAAATCCCAAGTTTGTAAGCCCATCCCTTAGTCGCCTTTTACGACATCCATGGGAAAGAGATGGAGTGGTCCTATTCTTTTTTGTACCCTTGTGTTACGAGATACTAACTCAACGATACTAGGTATACTTATTTTAGAATAAATACTTACGTAGATAAACATCCAAAACCCAGGCCAATCAGAGACAGTTCGTTTCTCATCATGCCCTGGCCGGGATTCGAACCCGGGATTTCCGGTGACACAGACAAGCGCACTACCGCTGCGCCACAGAGGCTGTTTGGATTAATGATAGAATTGAGATTCAAATAGTGACAGGTTGCTAGCAAATCGCCTAAAAGAAGAATCCCAAGTTTATAAGCCTATGTCCCATAGTCGTCTTACGAAATCCATGGGAAAACATTGAGTGCGCCTTTTCTTT
The DNA here is from genome assembly GCF_032362555.1 of Amyelois transitella. NCBI lineage: Eukaryota > Metazoa > Arthropoda > Insecta > Lepidoptera > Pyralidae > Amyelois > Amyelois transitella. The sequence goes on along the minus strand of NC_083519.1, from coordinate 2,256,939 downwards.
ATTTTAATTGATCCCGGGAACCGCACGGCACGAGTAATTCCTAAACAAAATCAAAGCCTAGCCTTGTATGAAAACATCAACCGAATGATATAACTAGCTTAAATTTGATATTTCCACAAGTTCGGCCGTCGCCAGAGATTGTAGGCTCAATCCGTTGATATAAATAGAAATAGATAAAATCAATTAATTCTTCATTTGACGGCTGTTTGGCGCAGTGGTTTGGTGGTTTTTCTGCCTTTTAACTATCAGTGCCCAGTCCGATCCGAGTCAGGTCAAGATGAATGAAATTTTTGCTGATTGACCTGGATAATGGATGTACAGCAAACAGCTTTTAAAGACTGATAGGCCACATTCAGCTATTTGGCTTTAAGATAGAATTGAGATTCAAATAGTGACAGGTTGCTAGCCCATCGCCTAAAAGGAGAATTCCAAGTTTATAAGCCTATCCCTTAGTCGCCTTTTACGACATCCATGGGAAAGAGATGGAGTGGTCCTATTCTTTTTTTCCTTGTTGCCGGGAACTACACGGCACATATATACACATACACACACACGGCATAATTTTGCCGTGCCAAATAGCTGAACGTGGCCTATCAGACTTTACAAGACTATAGGCTCTGTCTACTCCGCAAGGGATATAGACGTGATTATATGTATGTATGCACACGGCATAATGGATGTTTATAACAAAATATAATACGAGTATCAGTTGCTTACACTAGGTAGATTGAGGTTAAACGCACTCAAATAATTATAAAAAAGGAAGAGAGATTTAATAAGAAGGGCTTCCTATACTTCATGTAGTCCATTTTTGATAGTTAGTCATCAACTTCAATCCCAAATATTGGATGAAATTGTACTCAGAGATTGCTTTCATTCCGATATCCGATGCTATTATATTTATTGCTTTTTAGGAAAGTAGCCACGGGGCGTCTCGTCTCAGGAATTATGAAAACAAACTTACCATATATACCTACAATCACGTCTATATCTCCTGCGGGGCAGACGGAACCAACGGTCACGAAAAGAAACAAAGGCAACGTTTAGCTGTATCGCTTATTGATGGAATTGAGATTAAAATAGTGATAGATTGTAAGCCTATCGCTTACAAGAAGCATCCTTTAAATAAGCTAATACACATACAATCCAATCGTCCTTATGTCGTTAATACGAGTAGTTATTACCCTTTGAATTTATACCACCTACAAAAAACTAATTATAGTTTTTTTTAAAGAATCAAACGTGATATTTCAAGATGATTAATTTACCAGATAACTCGTGAAGGTAACATACAAATAAACTTAAGTAGGTACTTTTTCATTTATAATATTAGCCGGGATGTATTTTTATTTATAAAATACATGTTCAATAGTAGGCTGTGTAAACTTTTTTATCTTATTGATTATATATACTATCACAATTCTGTAAACTAACGCTAAATAATTACGTAACACTATACATATTCAAAACAAGGATCTCTTGTGTGCGATAAACTACATTTCCAAGTTAGATGGTGCAAAATTATGTTTGCTGTATCTTCAGAAAACATAAACTGCACATTCGGAATACATAATAGTTGTGCATTTGAAATAGTAAACTATCTATGTTCATATCTATATCCTTACAGACCGACTCTTTTTTAAAGACAGCACACCTTAGCTTGAGAATTTGGAGATAAATTAAGGGAATATGGTTTACTTGCCTATTAAACCGTGCCGCGTGGTTCCCGGCACTGTCTCGAAAAGACTTATCAGCTGTATGGCTTCATATTGGACATGATATTCAAATAGTGAGCAAGCCTATCACCTAAAAAGGTTAAAATGTTCAATCTAATTTAAATACTTGAATTCTTTAGTCGATTCAAAAAAGCATCAGTAATTTCATAGCGCAAGGCTACGTTGGCGGCCCGTCGTACTGTGATCTGTGATCGGTAATAGCTTTATTAAGTTATCTCGCGCCGTCGAGACGAATGGATCTCTCAAATCAAATAACCGATATGACATCGACAGGTAACTTACCGGTACCGCTGAGGGACTTGCCATTGTTTCTTTTCTTTTATTCGTCATAATTCTTATTCTCTTCTTCGTCGATACACTCTTAACAGAGTGACGAATGGATGTCTCAAATCAAATAACCGATATGACATCGACAGGTAACTTACCGGTACAGCTGAGGGACTTGTCATTGTTTCTTTTCTTTTATTCGTCATAATTCTTATTCACTTCTTCGTCGATACACTCTTAACAGAGTGGTCGTAGTCGTCCCTCACGATCATTAAGTCTAAATAGCAAAACGTCAAATAAAGCGAATAACAAATGAGCAACCTGCTAACTATGTAGCTAATCGCCCATGCAGCAAAAAGTCTAACAATCACACATTTTATACATACTTATAATCAGGTCTATATCCCTTGCGAGGTAGACAGAGCCAACGGAAAATATTGAATGGGTTCGTTCAGTTTTTTGGCTTAGTGATAGAATTGAGATTCAAATAGAGACAGGATGCTAGCTCATCGCCTAAAAAAAGAATCCCAAGTTTATAAGCCTCTAGTCGCCTTTAACAACATCCAATAATTATTACTTAAGCATGTTTGAATAGAAATTAGCATGGATTGAAGTATGGATGCACATACATATATATATACTTATATACATATATATATACCGGGCATAGCAATAATAAAAATTTCGGTTGTTATTTATCATTCATTATTCCAGCAGCCTTACAAAGTATAAACCGACATTGCTTATAAATATTGTATGAAGAACGTTGAGTGACGAAAACTTGTTAAGTTTTCTAGGAATTTCTCGGGGATATTCTTCGACATTCTGGCGCGAAATTAACATAAAATTTGTCAAAATATATTACACTGTGGTTGTGGCATCTTATTACATAGTTTTAAGGTTTCTGTGAGGAGCTGAAAGCTCAGATGACGGAATCCAATCTCTGAGTATGCCAGTTATGATAGGGTGTCCATGATTTTAAAAACATAATTTTACGGACAAAATTAATTGGATTGTATAAATGATAGGATGCATAGAACGAATTCTATCATTAAGCCTAACAGCTGAATGTGGCTTTCAAGTCTGCTGGCTCTGTCTACCCTGCATGTGATATAGACGTGATTATATGTATGTTTGTACGTAGCAAAAAAGGAATAGTTGCTTTTAAACCTATACAGACTGTAAAAACCAATAGAAAAGCTAATAATCTTGATTTGTTTGGCTTAATGTGAGAATTGCGATTCAAATAGTAACTTGTCGCTAGCCCATCGCCTAAAAGAAGAATCCCAAATTAATAAGTCTATCCTTTACAGTTTAAATACAAATAATTCTATTAAGATTAATTGGCGTGGATAGCTCAACAAATGAATCTGACTTCCTTACCATGTAAACCACTGATAACAACACCATTTGGGGGTCAAGTTTCTCAGCTTTTTTTAGTATACATTATTTTGTCCCAAACAGCCAATATACTTGGTCACCCCACGCTAATACTTGACAACTTATACCTAACGATAACGAGACATGAGCGCGCGAAATATGGAAATGCTCTAATATTGTAAACGGTTGACTTTCATAATATTTGACTTCTGCAGATTTTGAGGTAAATATCTGGAGGAAGTAAAGACGAAATTTTTCCATGGACCGTGGCCGGTGACGTGATACTATTGAGAATATAATATTGATGAAATATAAGCATACCACGTTTATTAACGGCCGGTGTGGGGCAGCGGTAGTACGCTTGTCTGTGAAACCTCAGGTCCCGGGTTCGAATCCCGGCCAGGGCATGATGAGAAACGTACTTTTTCTGATTGGCGTGGGTTTTGGATGTTTATCTATATAAGTATTTATTATAAAATATAGTATCGTTGAGTTAGTATCTCGTAACACAAGTCTCGGACTTACTTCGAGTGTAACTCGATCTGTGTAACTTGTACCATATATATATATAAATTTCCTTTTGGTAGTTCGATAACGTAAAAAATCTTACTCTGTGGCGCAGCGGTATTGCGCTTGGCTGTGCCACTGGAGGTCCCGGGCTCGAATCCCGGCCAGGGCATGATGGGTAACGAACTTTTTGCTATATAATGATGTTTATTTATTTAATACTAGCTATTGCCCGCGACTTCGTACGCGTGGAGGAGTCGCAAATCCCACAGGAATTATAGTCTCTGTGGCATTTATGAAAAGTACCCGACGTCATTCTCCAGACTGTTCTTAGTCCACGCAATTAATAAACCTTGCAAGCCACGCCTCTCTTCCTCGCAGCGTCATGTTTTGCACATCATGCGTCGCGGGTGAATTTTTTATCGGTGTTATTTTTAAATTGTTATATTTTTTAAGATGTTCATTGAAATTAAGTGATATAAAAGAAATTGGTCACAATTAAGTACTCTTAATCAACAATACATTTATTTGGATAAAGATTAATATTATTAGGTGTTTAAGTTTATTATTTTGTATGAGAAAGACTTCTTTGGTTTGCCGTTAGGCGCTAGTATCTATGTAAACAATAACGGCTTTGTGGGGAAAGATTCGATCGTCTTTGTCGCGGCATTTCATTTTACGTCAATTACATAGCTGTCATTTGCGTTTTGTTATCCAAGTCTGATTCTTTTTTGTTATACCACGTTTTATATTGACTGACGTTTCATGTCAAGTCACACGGGAACGCTGTCGAACGGGATAAAAAGTATCCTATGTCCGTCTCCTGGCTCTAAGCTACCTCCCTACCATTTTTCAGCCAAATCTGTTCTGCCGTTCTTGAGTTATAAGTGGTGTAACTAACACGACTTTCTTTTATATATATAGACTAGCTGTGCCCGCGACTTCGTCCGCGTGGAATAGTTATTTTGGGCATCATATTTATTTTTGCAAACATCCTCCTCAGGCGGTCAGGCGGTCACGCGTATTAGAAAGAACGCTGGTTCGCCGTATTAAATGTTTCGCTGCAAATTGCTTATAACGACTATATCTCAAAACCTATTCGTCTGATTTATATACTGTAAATGGCAATTTTAGTCTACATGAAAAGCCGAAAGTAATAAACATATTTATTTGGATAAGGAATAATACTGAATTAAAGAAAATTGGTTTCAAAATAACTTATGTTTATAATGAAAAAATAATCTTAAAAAATGAACATAAAAGTGGTTATTGTAAGTAAACCTTAAGAGATAGATATATGCTCTCGCGGACTTTTTTGTGGCAAAAAATGAGTACTTCACATCTTTAGTACATTGTTTTACTATATCTTTGTTGGTTTGCGCAGCGTTCGTGTGGAAAGCTCGCAGATGGCCGACTCATTCAACTTTCACCTGCATTGTTGACGTTTCCCGTAGGAAATCCGGGATAAAATGTAGCCTATAGCCTTCCTCGATAAATAGACTATCTAACAGTGAAAGAATTATTTAAATCGGTTCAGTAGTTTCTGAGATTAGCGCGTTTAAACAAACAAACAAACAAACAAAACAAAATCTTCAGCTTTATAATATTAGTATAGATAGCATCGTCGAGTTAGTATCTCGTAACATATATTTCGAATTTACTTCGAGGCAAACTCAATCTGTGTAATTTGTCTCGTATTTATTTATTATTTATTTATATATAAGTTACCGTTGTAATTAATTGGACAATAAAATCACTTATTTGTTCATCTTAGTTTCCAATAATTTGATTAAACAGAAGACAGTGCACTGGATTCGATCCCACACCCTGTGGTTAATGAATTAAACGCCTTGATAACTTAATCATGTTACAGTTTACTATTTTTAAATCCTACTAATATTATACATGCGAAAGATTGTGAGTATTTCAGGATGCCAGTATGAATGTTTGTTACCGATTACGATGAAATCAGTATGTAGGTACCTGAAGACAGAATAATATATACTTACTTTTTATCCCGGAGTTCCCGCGGGATTGATTCCACGCAAAGTCGCGGGCGGCCTCTAGTAATACATATATTAAACGCGCACATAATGAGGTGACCATGAATCATTGTAACATGATTCCAAACATTAAGACGAATAAAATAAAGGTACCTACGTTACGGGCGCGTTCAATACCTACCTATATTATTCATCACACTAATAATAAAGAGGAAAGATTTGTATTTTTGTATGTTTGTGTGGAATAAACTCAAAAACTACTGGTCCGATTTTGATAAAATTTGGGACAGATATAGAATAGACCTTCAAAAGTGACATAGGCATAAATTTGTTTTGAAATAAATTAGTTTTCAGGTAGAAAAATATGTCCACCCGTGCGAAGCCGGGGCGGGCCGCTAGTAAATAATAAAATGCAACGTGAATGTTTAAAATCATTTATTTTACTGTTTTTAATCAACCCTCAAAAATAACACTTGTTTCGATATTCTCACGGGAACGAAGACCCGATCATACTATTTCAGGTAGCTACCATTACTTCACGCATTAGTTCTGGTCAAAATTTCCCACAAATGTACCTAATTCAATTTGGGAAATGTTACAAGAGGGATATTAATAGCTTTAAGGACCAATCTATGTGGCCGCAGAAATAAATTTATTTTCAGAGCCTCGTTGAGGTCAACTTGATTCCCAATTAAGTTTAGATTGGAGAGAGGATAGCTATTTAATGGAAAAGATAGACTTTTTTTTCTAAACTTTATTGTTTTAGAGACATAAAATACCAGATTAAGTCTATATCCCTTACGGGGTAGACAGAGTCGACAAAAGAGTAAAAGGCCACGTTCAGCTTTAGTCGAGTCTGTTTCCCTTACTAAGTATGGCTTGATGGCATTGAGATAAAATAGCGACAGGCTGCTTGTCTAGTTATTTTAGAGAAATTTATCTGTAGCTTTAGACACGGTTGTGTTTTGTCATAAGGAAGAGCTTAGGGTTTGCCTATGACTATGATAATCATGTCGGGGTCACCAATGAAGAAATACAATTTCTTGGATTTATAGGTTTATAAAAGTAGAAAATGAAAGGAGCGTGGGTTAGCCTCCTCCATTTTTTATTTCAGAATCTTTTTTACATCGGATCGTAATTAGAAATGCATGTAGTCTAAAAAACAGTGCTTATCGGTAAATCCATAACAATGCCATCTAGTGCAAATCGGTGGAACTACAACGCGGTCAATACATATCGTTCCGTGTCCACTCCTAATAACTTCTGAGAAATTAATTAGATGGCGCTATCGATAGACACTTAGAATAAATTAGGATTTTCCACGAAGCGACTCCCGTCTGACTATCGCTACCCTGCAGCGAAATCCTTAACCTAACCCAGTCATGTCACACATCCAATTGTCTAAATATGCAGGTTTCTTCACGATGTTTTGCCACATCGTGAAAGCATTGGTAACCAATCAAACTTATGTACGTAATGAAAAATGCCATTGATAACTCACGGAAGTGGGATAAATATAAATATATACGGGACAAATAACACAGATTGAGTTAGCATCGAAGTAAGTTCGAGACTTGTGTTACGAGATACTTACTCAACGATACTATATTTTATAATTTAATACTTATAAAGATAAACATCCAAGACCCAGGCCAATCAGAGGAAGTTCTTTTCTCCTCATGCCCTGGCCGGGATTCGAACCCGGGACCTCCGGTGTCACAGACAAGCGTAGGTACTACCGCTGCGCCACAGAGGCCGTAAATCTGATAAGGGTTAAGAATCTGGGCATGGTTTTTTAATTAAGGTTCTTTTACCAAATAACAACGATGCTCTGTCTGTCGGCTTATCAAACGTAATAAACACTGTATTGTACAGAATTGTGTGTGTATGTTTTTAGTAAGATAATTTTCTAGTCAAATTGTTAGTCGGACTCCAATCTTAACTTCACATGTAACTTTAACTTAATCAATTTAACTGTACACCAACATTGAGATGCAAATTACAGTTTCCACATCGCTGTTTCGAATGATTTGTTAAGTTGTAAGCATGGAAATCTAATGTATACATTTTTTTTGTATTAAATCTTGAAAAGCTAGGTAAGAAGTAAATCTAAGTGACAGACTTCATTAAAAATCGGCGTAGAAATTTTTGTCTTTTTTCTTTGCTAACAAAAACTGAAAATTGAATAGCGGGTATTTAAGAGAAATTGATAATAAGTTGTAGTATTTATCCATGCCATTTCCCGGCACCAATAAAAAAGAATAGGACTACTCCATCTCGTTCCCATGGATGTCGTAAAAGGCAACTAAGGGATAGGCTTATAAACTTGAGAATCTTCTTTTAGACGATGGGATTTATCTTTTGGTGCCGGGGACCACACGGCACATTTGTATAATAAAATAATTCAAATGTCATTTTTCTGCTTCAGAAAAAAAGATAATAATACCTTAATAAATGTTTATAATTCATTGTATTCAATAGCGTTTACTGAAAGCAAAGTTTTCCCATCAATTAGTGGGATCATTCACTAGAATATCATTTATATGCAAAAACCGCAGAGTTTGTGTACTATTCCTTAAGATCGCTTCCTCTTTTAAGAATTCCAATACTTAAAACCTTAAAATTCTCTGTGACATTATAAAGTTTTATTTACTTTCTAACTAACAGTTGAGACGGATTTTTTAAAAATAGATAATGATATTTACATAGTCACGTCTATATTCCTTGCTTCTTTCTCTATCCCTTGGATGTCGTAAAAGGCGACTATGGGATAGGCTTACAAACTTGGGATTCTTTTTTAGGCGATGGGTTAGCTCACGATGTTTTCCCTTAGTCTAATTAGCTCTGTCCTCCACTTATTATAAAGACGAGAAATGTGTGTTTGTTGTGTGTACAGAAAACAAAACAAACCATAAATCGTTATATAAGTTACCATCAACAAGCCGAACACTTCAAAAAGTAATTTGCCGTTGACAAACTATGCGACATACCAATATCAGTCTCCTTGCGTGTACGGTAACATAATAATCTTACTCGTACATTTGGCCACACGATTTTCAACCTTGTCCACTTAAAAATTTAGTCTTTAAATTACTTTTTTGTCCAGTGACGTTCTTGACGCTTTAGTACTACTCCTTCTCTTTCCAAAGAATGTCGCAAAAGGCGACAAAGGGAATATACATATTGATCTAATACAAGTTCTTGGCACTTTAGGACTACTCATTCTCTTTCCAAAGAATGTCGCAAAAGGCGACTAAGGGAATATACATATCCATCTAATGCAAGTTATCGTGCTGGTTGAGTAGAGCATAAAAACATAGTGAGTGCCAGGTGCTTCCCTTCTCGTACGGATCGGTCAAACAAGGGAAAGATTAATACATACATACATATAATCACGTCTTTATCCCTAGCGGGGTAGGCAGAGCCACCAGTCTTGAAAAGACTGATAGGCCACGCTCAGCTGTTTGACTTATTACAAGAATTGAGATTCAAATATGTCACAGGTTGCAAGCCTATCGCCTAAAAGAAGAATCCCAAGTTTATAAGCCTATTCCTTAGTCGCATTTTACGACATCCATGGAAAAGAGATGAAGTGGGCCTATTCTTTTTTCTATTGGTGCCGGGAACCACACGTAGTCTTGAAAAGTCTGGAGAAAAGGCCACCTTCAGCTGGGATGCTTAATATGAAATTGAGAATAGTGACAGGATAATAGGCTATCGCCTAAGAGAAGAATGCCAAGTTTATTTATCTTTCCGTGTGTTCCGTGAATTCTGTCTTTAAGTTAAAAAGCTGAACGTGGCCTATCATTCTTTTCAGGACTGTTGGCTCTGTCTACCCCGCAAGGGATATAGACGTGATTATATGTATGAATGTTTTGGTTTTGACTACCCCTTGAAGGATAAAGACTCGATATATCAATTTGTGCTCACAAAGTTATTTTAAACAAATTCTGATCCAATGCAGCGAAGAATCGATAACGCTTACGTAGTAATTTATGTCTATATTTTTGAGAAATCAACAGTTTGTAGACTGGGCTACTAATTTTTAATTCTTGGTAGGTATGTTTACAAGGTCTATATTTATTTATTAGGTTTATATTTATTTATTATTTATATATTTTAACTTTGCGGGGTAGACAGAGCCAACAGTCTTGAAAAGACTGAATGGCTGAAATGAACGTTCAGATATTTGGCCTAATGATAGAATTGAGATTCAAATAGTGACATGTTGCTAGCCCATCGCCTAAAAGAGAATCCAAAGTATGTTGTACAAAATACAAATGTATGTATGTAAATGTACAAAGTACATGAATTTCAATTATATCAGTAAGCCAAACAGTTGAACGTGGCCTATTAATATTTTCAAGACTGTTGGTTCTGACTATTCTCGAAAGGGATATAGATATGATTATATGTATGTTTTTAAAGCACAATTGGCGGACTTAATGCTAGAATCATTCGCTACCAGTCAACCATTCGTCAATTACCTATTAACAATTATATAAGAAGATTCTTTCTATCTTATCTTAGCTGGAAATGAGCTCAGCGTTTGAATGAAACCACGATTTATAAAATAAATAGTGGCATAATTACACGAAGACCTTCCTGTGGCTTAGTGTATTTGTACTGAAAACGGAACCGGAATCAATCACTTCATTGTATAAAAAAAATCATAGCTACTCGTAAATACATAATTATTTTGACTTATGTTGAAATGTTTTCTTAAAAATATTAAAATAATATTCGAAATTATATTTTATATTTTTTATGTGTAACATTTAATTATAAATAACAGAACGTTATATAAATAATTCTGCTGACTTAGTAAGCATTCCGTTTCAAAAACTCCGCGTCGAGCAGTGTATGCTCAAGTTTGTTTACACGAAAGCAATGCTCGAGCTGCCTCGTAATAGTTACGGCTCAAATCATTTACGGTGTTCACACGTAAAATTCGACCGTTAACGCTGCAGCGCGATATGCTTATTATACAAAATAGTCGAGTTATCCTTAATTAAATGTAATTATTATAGGTTAGTGTCTTTGTTCCGCCAGTGGAGACGGCCTTATCGACTGGGCGGCGCCGGTCGCGCGCGCTCGGCCGAGATCGGCGGCACGCTCGCCCGCGCTCGGCTATTTCCGCCGCCGCTCGACGAGTTCCACTACAAATTTAAGGGCTGCGATACGAATTTTCCGTACCGCGATGCGTCTTCACGCGGCCAAAACACCCGCATGCTGTTACATAACATAACGATCTCTATGTACCATACAAGAGTTATTGCACAATCTAATATACTTTAAGTCTTAAACGATTCCCCAACAAATCTAACCGTAACAAGAAGCCAACCGGCCCAGACTTCGGTCAAAGAGAAAGCGGCAGCTCAAAGCACGGCCAATTGCCACGACAAAAAGACGATAGTAGCAATTTCCCTTTGCCGACAACCCTTTGCAAGGCGAGAGGCTGAGCGCGCTCCGGGCACATGGCGGGCGGCGGGCGGCGGGCGGGCGCGGGGGGGTGCGGGGCGAGCGGGGCGCAGTCCCGGGCCGCCCCGCCTCAGTGGCGGCCTGCAGTGGCAACGACGCGCGTGTCGCCTCCGACACTTCCGCCCCGCGCACACCTAATCCGCTCATTTAGCCAGCAAACGCCGCATACGGTGTGGTGGCGGTGGCTGCCCGTAGGCGCCGAGCCCCCGGGGCCGATGCGCTAGCGAGCCGGGCCCGACCGCCGGCCCGGGCTCCTTCGATCCGCGTCCGACCGGCATGTGATACCGCGCCGCGCCACTCGACAAAATGATTGTGTGTTCAATTGTTTACGTTAACGATAGTTGATAATCCGGAAGGCCGACGCTGGCATGCTAATGTGAGTATTTACCCCGAGCGCGCGGCGTGATCAACTCCTGAGCCGCACGCCGCGTCTCAATCCGTAGTAACAGCATGTAAAATTAATGCCGCACTCGCAATGCTGGCGGCGAAAAAACAAGGCGAAATCGCGATATTAAATACATTGCGTCTGCAATGCGTCAGCGTGGCTCTTGTTTGTATTGATGTACGATAATCGTCTTGTACTTTCGCTTTGTTAATTCGATTAGTGACGAGAGATATGTGAATTGTCAACAGTCGAACTGTTGGTGCCAACGCGGACTGGTTGCGGCGAGGTCGCGGAGTCAGATTTGGCGGGCCGGGCGCGGCGTGGGCATTGGCGCGTTCGTCGCGGGCACTTGCGCGTTCGTCGCGGGCACTTGCGCGTTTGTCGCGGGCATTTGCGCGTTCGGCGCGCGCGCGAGCTGGCGACGTTGCGCCATGCGACGGTAGCGCGGCGGCGCGGCCGAGCGGCGGGACACTCGTGCGCTCTCGGCTATGTGCCCCCTTTGCGCTACTACGTAAGTAATGTATTTAAAAAAAATAAAAGAATTATGATAGTTGTACTATAAGGTTGTAACGTCGTATCTAAATGTATGGTTAAGTCTAATGCGGTTACCTAGATTTTTTTAAGAAATATCACTTTCCTTGTCCGACTTGAAAATAAGCATCTTGAAAAAAAAAACGGCAAACATAATATTTCAAATATTTGTTATTACTAGAAAAAATTTGGTAAAAAAATTGAACTGACGGCCAAATTTCTCTACATAAATAACTGTAGTAAAATTAAACGTGAACCGTCAAATAATTGACATAATTTTCATCATCAACAAATTTTCAAATAAACAACAAAATACCGAAATGGATGTAGAATTTTAATTATAAAATCTTTGAAAAATTAAATCTATAAAAAAAAATTAAATAAAAATCCTATTTCCATGATGAAAATAGGTAAATATGTTAATGCCACATTAGGATTAAAAACGCATATTGAAATAAAAAAAAAATATAATGAACAAGCCTCTTTCCATAGATCTTGGAAGAATACATCGTTGCCTTCATATTATATATACATACAAAACATACATACATATACAACTCGTCAATCTTTTCATGTAATATCACACATACATACTATATCATCACGCCTTTATCCCTTACGGGGTTAGAACCAAGAATCTTTGAAAGACTGTACCTAAGTGTAGTGAGATACACGCAAGTAGGTATACATACATACATACATACATATAATTAGGTCTATATTCTTTAGTTTAAACAGAGCCAACAGTTTTCAAAAGATGGTCACGTTCAGTTGTATGGCTTTATGATGGAATTTAGATTCAAATAGTGACAGGTTGCTAGCCCATCCCCTTAAAGAAGAATCCTCAATTTGTAAGCCTATCCCTTACTTGCTTTTTACAACATCCATGGGAAAAAGACCGGGTGGTCCTGTACTTTTTCTTATAATGCCGAGAACCACACGGCACTAAGTAATAATGCATATTTTATTCTAAAATTTCGTGTTAATCGTCTTTGAATGAAAATACAGCCTTTTCGCCCGCGGCAGAGATCAGACGCCTTTGAAGTGACCCTTCGTGGGACCTTAAGGTCTAAATGTTTCCACCCCAAATAGCAAAATGTACCTATTGACTCGGTTTTTATGTAAAGGGTTTATAAACATAAGGACCCTTAAAAATGAAACCGCTTACTTTTTATTAAAAGAAAAGAATAGGTCCTCAAATCGAAGCGTATGATTTTTTATTTTATTTTCTCAATATTCTTAGAAGTCTATTTAAACTACGAATAAATAAACAGATCGGTATAATTTTTTACATATACCGTGAAGAGGTACAGACAAACAAATAAACTCACTTTCGCATTGATAATTAATATTATTGGGATATGCCTTTCTTACAATTCTAATTGTTAGAAAGAATTTTCCATTTTCAACAACAACTACCCTTAATTTTGTATCTCAAAGTAGGTAGTTATTAGACAATTTTATTATTTAAATAATGTTTTACAAACTAATAAAATAAACTAAAACTAAATACAATTAAATCTGATTTAAAAATAAGAAAGAATATTTTAGCTCTGAGTAGCGTAGAACATACTAAAGCGTAGAGATGCTACGGCGTAGAGCGTCTACGGCGTAGAGCTTATTACGACATAAGCTTACTCTGTATATTTACTACTACACTGTGCTTGCTCTATTAGCATATAATGACAATAATCAAAATTATCCCAAATATCATTTTTATTACGCGACAGTAAATTTATTTGTGTTTTTCGTTGTGTTTTTTTGTTTGTTACCTCTTCACAGTGTATCTACTGAATTAATTTCTAGACAAGAAATATCACGTACAAAGTAATAGTCTGAAGAATGACAGTATGGTACCTATTAGCGATATGTTCATGTGTGTCTCTTATTTGTAAATACTTACCTATTTTGTGAATAGTAGTTTTAGGCTTTTGTCACAGTCACAAATGTGAAAATCATTTTCATAAATAAATGTCATATGTGGTTTACAAAGATTATGGCCCTCTATGATTTATGTACATTTGTAAAAGAAATGTTTGTCTATGGTGTGATGGTAGTGACGCCCATTTCGCGCCACATTCAAATTTCGAAGGCGTCGCGTCGTTTTTTATTCTCCGCCTTACTCGCGTTTATCTCGGTAAAAACTATATTCTTTATACTATACTATTCTTAAGGAATTTGAGAAAAACCTGTATTCTCTTGTAGGTAGCGCTAATTTCATTGCTTTTTTTGTAAGATACTTTTTTGAGTTAGTCTCGAAGTAAGTTCGAAACTTGTGTTACGAGATACTAACTCAACGATACTATATTTTATAATAAATACTTATATAGATAAGCATCCAAGACCCAGGCCAATCTAAGAAAGTTCCGTTTTTCATCATGCCCTGGCCGGAATTCGAACCCGGTGTCGAATTCAATTCTTTCCCTTTTGGAGATGGCGCTAAATTCACAAAATCGCAGTCGAAGCTGTAGGCAAAAGCTAGTTTATTTAAAAACTAGACAATAAAGTGACGCTATTTTTGCTTAACGGAAACGCAAGATATAAAATGGGACAAAAGAAAAAAAATAATGAATTGTTAACTTTCCGCTTTTTTATTGCTCAAGCGGAAATCATTGGCCAATGAACTGATCATAAAAATCGAGTTTAATCGTTCGAAAGAGAAATAATGATATGTTGTATAATCTACATGCAGTAATTGCTAATTTCATAGTTTTTTTTTGGTCAATACGGAATTAAAATATTTATTTGTATAGCTAATTGAGATTCAAATAGTTACGGGTTGCTAGCCGATGGGCTAACAAAGTCAATCAAGGGAAAGGAATTCTTCCTTAAGGAGATGGCGATGGCCTTAAGGAAGAATTCCTTCCCCTTGATTGACTTTGTGGCGACATCTTTACGTCACAAGTCTCAAAAACAAAATCACGCGACGCCATAAGTCAAAAACAGCGAAAAGTCTTAATCGCGCAGGCAAAGATTTTACGAGTTGGAGCATATATACAACCTCCGACACAACACCATCGGAGACGCGGTTCCCCAGGCATCATACCTAGCCTGGCGGAAGATCTTCCCTTTTGAGGCAGTTGAGCCAAATCATCGCTCCCGCTACAACTTTTACAATCTGAAAGGGAACGTCTTACAATATTTTCTTCTACACTACAGAAATTAAAAATACAGAATACTGCACTTTTGAGCAGTCGAGCAAGTCGTTAGTAGCAAATCAGTGTAAACATTTACAAAACAAATCATCTCCATCCATCTGTTTGTTTGTTTGTTTACTACAAGTTGTTTTTGCTAGGTATCGCTTTAATTAAATTCCGCTTAAGTTCAGCTCCGTACAAAAGCCAAACATCTTGAAAGCTTTCGTTGTATCGACAATATATTTGTTGCAAGTTTATGAATTCATCATTAAAGTTTTGATGTTATTCTTTCTGAAGTTTATTGATAAAGTTTAGTGCGACTTAGGGTCTGTGCAGCGTACCGCCGACGTACGACTTCTTCCGACTTTAGTCTACCGACTTGGTCTGATACAGCGACCGCTAGTCGCTAGTCGTCGGTCGGTGACACGCTGCACTGGTTTACCTTGACCTACCTTTTAGACCTAGGTCTGTCCAAGTCAGTCAGTCAGTCCTTGGTCGAACGAAGTCGGAGGAATGCCACTCGGGCTATTAAGAACCCTTTTTTCTATCATGCGTTTAGTCACTGACGTTCGGATTTGATTCGCATGCAGGCTGCCCGCAATCCACTATTTAGATAGATAAAACTCTTAATTGCACCATAAGAGTAAAACATATAAAACAGCACAAAACAGATAAAGATGGAATAAAGAAGGATTTATCGCTAAAGCAATCTCTTCCAGTCATCTTTTGGGTGATTTGAATGTAATACATAATTTTCCTACCACGCGTGTAACGCGCGCAGAACGAGGATTGTTTGCGGGCGCGCAACCCAGAAATATTTCTTCCTTCGATCCTTTTTTATATCCTTTTTTTACACTATGGCCCTGAGCTCTTAAATAACATATGTATTGAATTGAATTAAAAATACCGTCGATCGAATTTATAATCAAGAATATTAGGTTAGTAGATAACTTGTGAAGTGGTAACAAACTTATTTCGCATTTGTAATATTAGTTGGTATAGGTAAATATTATTGTTGGTAAAGGCATTACGAAATTAACAACATCCTTATTCAAATCTTGTATGAAAAAAATCTTTAAAACATAAACAATTATTGTGTGTCTGAACAAACACTCCACCTTCTAACTAACGAGAAAAATTAAAAACACGCGTTGTAAAAGTTCGTCATTGCATAATGATGCGGCGGGCCAATCAGCAGCGTGATCAATAACCCGTCAGAGGGCCCTTAACCCGTCGAGGGGTCGTTCCGGCACAAAGCCGGGAAAATATTTTCCGAGTAATCGGTTAGCGATCGGAAATCAGCTCTTGTGGCATATTTTTTTTTTTTAAATATATATGAATAAGTTTGCGACAAGTGACTGATAGAGGTTAATTGATATTTTAGATGGTTGATAGATGGAACTTAACCGGTTTGTAGTGACCTGATTTTTTTATAATTCTCAAGTAAAAGGTGACGGGTGAAACGTAGATGTAGTCTCGGTATTTTGGTTGTTGATTCTTCCTGTCCCGTAAGAAATGTATTACATATCGTATACGTATATATAACTCTTCTTTTTCTATATCACTAATATATTAACAGTGAAAAGAATGGAAGAAAATATTTTCTTTGAAAGAGTTCTGCGTAAAAGCGCAAAAAATATGGTAACAAGGAAAGAATGCTTCGGCTTTTCTTCATTTTGTTTCGCTGATGATAGAGGAATGCATTTTAAGTAGTTTAATTAGAATTTTCAATCAAGATTCTTTGAGGTAACAAAAGTTAGCAAAAAATTTGCTTGCAATAATTTGCGTTGCATTATAAAAATATAAAAAAGAACTTTGTTCTCATTGTATTGACGCCAGCTGAACGTGGCCTATCAGTCTTTATTGTTCGCTCTGTCTACCCCGTAACGGATAAAAACGTGATTATATTGTATGTACGTACGTTATTCTTAACAGAATAAGTGAAATACAACTACTTCTTCGTTTTGCGGTTGTTACAGAAGGCAATTAAATCAACTTGTGCATAAATAAAATCCAAGATAACGTTGACTTCTGATATGATATTAACTGTAGAAGTTCTAAGAAATATTTTCACTCACTCTCACTCTTATTTCTACATGTGCTATGTAGTCACATGTAACCTACAACTTAGTGGACTTAGGGTTTTATAACTAACGGCTTAGAATGAAAATGCTGTGAGGAAGAATTAAAATTTTTAAACCAAAGGAACGAACGAACAAACTTCAAAAACATGTAGAAATGGGTATCTGTGTTGGTTGTTAAGCAATTTACAGAAAATCATAAATGTAGAATTGAGAATATTTCAAAAAGATTATTTCTTCAAACGACAGAAAAACCCGTCTTGAAATATGCTTGAATTTCCACGAATACTGAAATTGTTAAATATATTTACGTAGATATACATTTGGTATTTTTGTCTGTCACGTATTCTAGCTGCGAACAATTCGTCGATTCGCCATAGCAATAATAAAAACAGAAGGTAACAATAATCATAATAGCGAAAATAATGTCGTGAGTAAATCTGTATATTCAGGCAGCTAAATGATTGACCATGGTCTAAGAATAAAACGAATGAAAAAAAAAGTTGAATGAGACCTACAGTAAGATGATTGAAAAATTTGCCGAAGTCTTCGAATGAATGAATGAAGAATGTTGTCGACTTCGGCTTAAAAAACATGATACTTATAATTATCTTTTTATTATTTGTCCCTGATCGTATTGTCACTATTTGAATTTCAATTATATAATTCTAAGTTTACCCCGCAAAGGATATAGACGAGATTATAATGTATGTGTGTATATGTAATTGGCATTGAACCATAATTGAAATAAGCATTTAGAATAACAATAATTATTATAGTGAATGTTTCTATAGACGTTTGAACATGCGTTGTTGTAATTGCTTATAGGTACATTAAGTACTTTAATCGTAATACGTGACTTACAGTCAAACTGATCATCACTGGTCAATTTACCACCTGATATTTACTTATTTTTTTTTTTATCTGAAGCTAACTTTCTAACAGTATATTTACTGGGGCATTCATTTTTTTGTCTATCGGGTTCCATTTGAATATTTATTAAATCATCTTCCCTAAGGCGACCCCTGCCGCGTCTCATGTTGTGACAGCGAATAGCATCCATTGATTTCAAATAAAATGATTTGCTGGACAGAGAATCGCTTTGAAGACAATTTTGGAAATAAATTTATCTAGTGTAAGAATTTCATATCACAGCGGTAAATACAAATGTAGTCAATATTATATGTTGTAGTTTAGTTCAAATAACGACATTATTATACATTGATTAAAAAAGGGAATATCAAAAGAATTGAAAATTAGTTTAGCATTTAAAAATGATTTATTAGTGCGTTTAGTCTATTATACGCAAAAATGTATGTCAGTGTAATTTCCTACGTCAAATATTTTAACAAAATGTCCACTTTATTTGCCGCATATAAAAAAAAATTGCCTTTATTGTTCTTTTGCTCGCTATTTCGCTTTACTCACACGATTCTCTCATATCGTACCTGTTTTACAATTTTGTATGCTTTTTTCTCTCTCTACTGTTTTATATATGTATATATTTGGATGCTTCTTTCTTTCTCGTATAAAAATAAACAGTAAGACAGTTTGACACATTCAATTCAATACATTACGACTATGATGTAGAATTTCGTAGCCGTTTCGTAGCAGATAAATGTGTGCTACGGCGTGTCACCGGGTAATCGTAGCGTAAATGTTGTGCATCAAAAGCATGTATGTGTTTTATACTGGCTTAAGTTTGCGGAACTAAATGGACACAGTTCATGCATGGTAGGGCTGGAAACTTGTGACCTCAATAGGGCGATTGCTGCTAGTTTACATTATATTTTAAAATGTTTTATTTATCAAATGACAATGTTTACTTTCACGACATTTTGAGATCTTCCCCGTTGGTCTCAAAATGTTATTTTCTCCCTGTTTTTTTCGAGACTTAGCTAATTTATATTTTTCTTTATCTATTATCATTAATATCTTAAGGGTTATATACACTTTTTTTTTTTTATGTTAGTATTCTACATACAAAGGTAGGAACTCAGCTATGATAATGGTTGACGCAGTTTTATCTGCGTTTTACTTAAATTCCTATTATTTTTTTACACGTGTGTATTTCGAAAAATGAGCAGTTTGTAATGTTTGAGCTTGGAGCTTCGATTATATGTAAGTTTCGTTAAAATCGGTACAGTGATTGAGGCGTGAAATCGTAACAGACAGACTTTGACCTTTAATCCTTCTTGAAATTACTAAAGTGCTCATATATGAGGAGCCGGGAAATCAATATCTCATCATAGAATACTAAAATTATATATTCATATTGTAATGATCGCACTATAACGTCCGGAGGCGATCAAATTATTGAATCCTTAATACAACTTTACGACTATTAATCACAAGAGGGCGCTTATCATCGACAAATGTCAATCGATACAAGTTTAATCGAGTCTCCTAATTGACTCGTCGGACGCGTACGAATCGAAACTTCCGTCGTAAGGTTTACGATTTCCCCACTCGAGTGAACATGATTCCGAGTCATTTCCTTACATCCCGATAGACGGTAACGACTTATCCGGTATTAATTTGCGACTACTCGATTAAGATCAGTCGATATTATTCGGTATTGTTCATTGTGATGTAACGATTGTTTCTGTTTTAAAGAAAATAACATTTAGTTCTTCAGACTATTTAATCAATTTGACCATGGTATCTAAACGAAAGACAATTAATGAAAAAGGAAACTGACTGACTAGCATATCATCACATTGGGTGTAGAGATCTGAAAGGCATGTTAAATGTAAAGGTGTACTAACAGAAAAAAAATATATTTTCTAAACAAAGTATTCTCTTGTCCACATTTTCATTATAAGTTTGGATAGTTGTGAAGTTGACGTTGTTGAAGAAAATGCTGCAGTGCAATTTGTTACCGCTTTTCCTCCACTGACGCTTTAGACGCTGTTACATAATAATGAATGACAATGCTATTATAAAAATTATTTTTTTTGAATTTTTGAGAAAATATTTCGAAATTCTCAAAGGAACGGAAATAGGCTGGAGAGTTATGAACGTGGATGAAGCGAAGGAAGTATGCAGAGATCGTGGCAAGTGGAAAGAGGTAGTCTCTGCCTACCCCTCCGGGAAAGAGGCGTGATTTTATGTATGTATGTATGTGAACGGAAATAAAGGAGCTGTAAGTGCTTTTTATTACATAATGGTCAATCGACCCGATTAGAATACAGACGATGTATATAAACGCACAAATCCAGTCTAAATTGTTTCTAAATTTATATGAAACTTGCTTTCGCGCGCGGTTTACCCCTCATGAATGTACCATTAGTACATCTGCGTACTCCGCATCCTATTTTTTTGTCGAAAAAAACAGACAAACAAATCACACAAACTCACTTTCACATAAATAATATTAGTATTTACCAAAAAGTGTTCTAAAAACCTTTTTGGTTGAATCGACACAGTGCTACAAAATGGCTACGAAGCGCTACGAAACGCTACAAAGTGCTACGAAACCCCTACATCACGCTACGTCAAGACTTCATTTTGACATTCCCTTAAAACCGCTTGTACCCGGCTCGAAACTTAAAGTATTACGCGATAGTTTGATGAGCTTATAAAGTTTTCACGCATAACTTCAGAGTTAGCCTTCAAGCGGGCCAGTTTAACAATAGTTACATATTTCAAAGTTGCCCGTGGTGCGCAAACAATATACTCGTACGAAATTTCGTGATATGAAAACGTGAATTAAATTTCATGAGTGTAATTTAAATTTAAGCCTATTCGTAGGGCTTGTTAGTATTTGCGTAATTGCAAATTTTTGATGTAGTTTTAAATTTTGATGAGTTTAGAAATATGCAAACATTAAATCACGCCTCTTTGTTCAGAAGGATAGGTAGATATTACATCTTTCGCCACGATCCCTGCATACTCTTTGGCTTCTGACTTAATTCTCTTCATGCAAGTTAGTTATTTGTATTCTTGACCTGGCCATTCGCTAGGACATCCCCGATTTGGTCAAGGTACGACCATTCTCCATGTATATTTCCTAAGTCAACCTGATTTCATTCATCCTCTCTGACATGACCACAACAACTAATCATTTTGTTCAAACTTTTAAGAATAAAGAGTTACAACCTTGATAGCTCCTGACAACCTAATCCACCATTTAAAACCAACTTCTACATCGGCCAGATGATTAATTCGACAACAGCCTATCAATTTTAATAGCACCCAGCTCGCTCCGTCTACACAGTAAATCCATTCGACGGTTATTTTTCCAATATTCTCTTCAATTTAGCCGTTTGTTACTCATCGCCCTTGGGTACAACACGAGTTTGCAATCAATTTTATTGATGTGTTTAATTTGTATTTCATATTTGTTCCAAAAATATAAGCTGTTTTATATTTTATGACGTATTTTGAAAGGTCACGTTTGGAAAAATTCTAGCCAACGAAAATACTAAATAAATTTTGTCCTTATTAGAAAAGCGTTTTTTGCTTTACTTGCAAAGTTAAATCGACTTTCAAAGTGTGTACGGTACTCGATGTACTTCCGTTCATACTCTATATCCAATGCGGGGTTGACAGAGCCAACAGTCTTAAAAAGTCTGACAGGTTAAACACAGTTATATGGCTTAATAATCCCTTGCGTAGGTTGCAGAGGTCAGACGGAAGTCACTTCGTGTAAAAACCTGACCCACTCAAATTCAGCATCCAAAGACAAAGGCTCTTATATAAGGAGCATTTATTTATTTATTTAAACTTAATTGCACAAAAAACAAAAAATGTACAAAAGGCGGACTTAATGCCGTTTGGCATTCTCTACCAGTCAACCAGCATCGTTGGTCGAATCGATTAAGGTGCACTGTTAAAATGCGTGATACGCAGAAAGACACAGGTTTGAATCCTAGATCGGCCATGTAGCTTGCAGAGGTCAGATGGGAGTCGCTAGTCGAAGACTTAAGTCTTGTAAAAGCCTGCAGGCTGTCTGGCCATACAGATTGTGCCGGGTGGATAAAGACCAAAAAAAAATTAAGAAGATAATCGTGCCGTGTGGTTCCCGGCACCAATACAAAAAAGAAAAGGACCACTCCATCTTTTACCCATGGATGTCGTAAAAGGCGACTAAGGGATAGGCTTACATACTTGGGATTCCTTTTTAGGCGATGGGCTAGCAACCTGTGACTATTTGAATCTCAATTCTATCTTAAAGCCAAATAGCTGAACGTGGCCTATCAGTCTTTACGGGACTGTTGGCTCTGTCTACTCCGCGAGGGATATAGACGTGATTATTATGTATGTAGATAATCGTTATGGTCGTAATAGGTGATGGTATATGGTATGGTAATAGACTTAACTGAGAATACCTGGCGCGCCATGTGGTTCCCAGCACCCCATATCTTTCCCATGGATGTCGTAAAAGGCGACTAAGGGATAGGCTAATAAACTTGGGATTCCTCCAATTCCATCATAAGCCACGCCGCTAAACGGTTCGGTCTTTTTAAGACTGTTACTAATATTTGGGATTCTTATATTCTTACTTACTTACTTACTGTTGGCTACGTCTACCCCGCAAGGGATATAGACGTGACTATATGTATGTATGAGTATACCTTAGACTGAATAAACGATAACTAAAGGATTATAGCATCGTATCTCAGTGTGAATTGAACCTTACTGTACCAGTTTTGTACAAGTTCCCAGCTCATGACACTATCACAATTAATAACTGTATTTCTTAAAGTTATCCTTACAACAAAACAAAGACGTGTCATTGTGACAAATATAAATGTAGCTCATGATTTATATAGCCCTTGTAGCAGTTGAAAATAAAATACTTACTGGTGAAGAATCATTAATAGTGATAAAATACTGGTGTAGTTTTTGAGTTTTTTTATAAAGGAGATTTATGAATTCCTTATCTTGAATTTGAACTAAAGAAGTTTTTGATTTTAAACAAAAATCATAAAAAGTTTCTGGGTTACACTTCTCTTCAAAAGAAATGCTTGTATAATAAGATTCGAACCTACTACCTAAGAAGGTAAAAGTGTAGATTACTGAAGGCTATGGGGGTTAATTTCGAAACACAAATCACTTATTGACTATGGATATCATAAAAGACGACTAAGGTATAGGCTTACAAACTTGGGATTCTTGTATTAGGCGATGGGCTAGCATACATACATAAAATCACGCCGGAGGGGTAGGCAGAGACTACCTCTGAATCCGTACACACTTTGAAAGTCGATTAAACTTTGCAAGTAACGCATAAAACGCTTTTCTAATAGGACAATATGAATCATTTTTATTCGTTGGCTAGAATTTTTCCAAACGTGACCTTTATGGGCTAGCAACCTGTCACTATTTGAATCTCAATTCTATCATTAAGCCTAACAGCTGAACGTGGCTTATCAGTCTTTTCAAGACTGTTGGCTCTGACTACTCCGCAAGGGATATAGACATTGTTATACGTATGAATGTACAAATCGCTTGTAGGCCACAAAGTTGAATGGTTGCTATTGGCATTATGTTCACCTATTGTAGGTACCTTATGGGCTCAATAATTATTTCAAATTTATTTAATTATTTATGTACACAAAATTATATACAGGAGCATTTATTACAATAATTCTAGTACAAAGGTGCTACTTATTTCAAAAGAAATCTCTTCCAGTAGACCCATGAGAGAAAAGATGAATTTAATATAATATAAATTTAATAATTTAATTACAGACATACATAGAATCACAGAGAGGGTTGGCAGAGACTATATCTTCCCATTTGCCACGATCTCTCTCTGCATATACCTTTTGCTTCATGCACATACGGAACTATCTCTTAATGCAAGCTCGGCGGTTTCGGATACTCTTGACCTGACCTTTTGTTAGGATGTCCTTTATTTGATCAAGGTACGTTCGTCTAGGCCTTAATTAGTTTATTACAAAATAATAAATTTCTGCGCCCCGGGGCTTCGCTCCCGTGAGAATTTTGGGAAAAATTATGTATATTATTCAAAGTTATGTTCTACCGTTTACAAAATGTAACAATATCCGTCCAATAGATTAACAATCAAACACACAGTCACACATTATAACAAACTTTCGCGTTTATCTATACTTATAATAAATCTGTAGAGAGGTCAATTCTGTACATAGAATATATTTTCAAAATAACTATCAGGGGGATCACCCCCTGATAGGCATCAGTATCGACCACTAATCATTAGTGATCGATACTGATGCCGAAAAAATGCAATCAGTAAAATTTTTGTCTGTCTGTCTGTCTGTCTGTATGTTCTTTATAGAAACAAAAACTACTTGACGGATTTTGACGAAACTTGGTACAATTATTCTTTATACTCCTGGGCAGGTTATAGTATACTTTTCATTACGCTACAATCACTAGGAGCAGAGCAGTGAAAGGAAATGTTGGGAAAACGGGAGAAGTTACTTGATTTTTAAGCTTCCGTCGCGTGTGCAGCCTTAATGGTTAAAGATACAGCGAAACCATGTATAACGGAAATATTCTACATAAAATTATTAAAAAAATATCCCAAGACAGCATAAGTCTATCTTTTATGGTTGACTCACAATAACACGTGTAATTCCTAATAGCTTAGCAGTTCGGAGATTTCTGATTATATTTCTTTACTCTGATGTTTATAATACCAATAACACTCACACTCATTCGTAATTCTTAAAAGTTAATAAAAGTATCTATTCAATAAAAAAAGAATCATCGAAATCGGTACAGAAACACCAAACTTATACATGAAATGAAATACGCTAGCAAGCCATCGCGCGTAAATACTGAATCATGCTATAAGGATTATTTTTGCGTAACGGTTACCGCGCTCGACGCGGCTAGCGGCGGCAGGGTAGAAAAGGGGCGGGAGGCGAGCGCAAGCTTCATGACCAAGGCAGCCAGGGGGAGACTTCACGCAGTTCTCTCCTCCAGCCACCCCCTGAGGACGTAGCTCGGGATCTACCAAACGTACGTCAGATCCCGCCTCACGTACGCGGCCCCGGCGTGGTACGCATTCTGCTCTGAGACCAACAGGAGAAGACTCTGAGCCCAAGAACCAAAGTCTCAGAGCAGTCGTCGGAGCCCCGCGCTACGTGAGGAACTCGACGATCCGCAGGGACTTAAAGTGGGAGAACCTAGATATTCGAGAGGACGGACGCGTCATCACACAGCCACCTGCGCGGCATCTCGCCGCTCCACGCCCGCCCTCCGGGCCGTCGGGTGAAACTCTCCCCTCGCTGCCTTGCGGCAGAAGTCGTCGACCAGTGACGACGCCGCCGCCGATGGGAACTCCCAGTGTATGAAGTCGTGAAGACCCAGGCCGTCACGGCCGCCCCATCGACCTGCCTACAGTCAGGCAGCGATGATGGCATTGAAGAGGGCCAAAAGCCATCACCAATCTACTCCGACTCCCCTAAGTATGGGAAGACCCGACGACGGCAAGATAGTATTGCACAGGCGTTTCAACTTTATTTTCATTTATTTTTCTTTTGTAAGTTGTAGGTACATATTTCTGGTTATAATTCTATTATAATATTTTTTTTTATTTAAATAGGCACTTAGATTTATCTATACTAATATTATAAAACAAATGAGTTTGTTTGTTTGTTTGAATGTGCTAATCTCAAGAACTACTGGTTCGATTTGAAAGATTATTTTTGTGTTGAATAGACCATTTATCGAGGAAGGCTTTAGGCTATACTAGCTGTGCCCGCGACTCCGTCCGCGTGGAATAGTTATTTTGGGCATCATTGCAGCCCTCAAGGGTGAATAATTTTCGCCGTGTTTTTTTCACATTTTCCATTATTTCTTCGCTCCTTACAGTTGCAGCGTGATACGTTATATAGCCTAAAGCCTTAATCGATAATTGGTCTATTCAACACAAAAAGATTATTTCAATTCGAACCAGCACTTCCTGAGATTAGCGCGTTCAAACAAACAAACTCTTCAGCTTAATAATATTAGTATAGATTTTGACTACAGTTTTGTCTATCAGTCTATGTATTATAATTATTTATAGCTTTTTATATCGATTTAAAAATGACGAAGTTCCATACAAACTTGCACCCTCTATTCCATCCCCTTGGGATAGAATTTCAAGATAAAAAGTAGCCTATATTCTAATCCAGGTTACTAACTATATCTGTGCCGAATTTCGTTCAGATACGTTCGGTAGATTTTGCGTGATGCGCGTACAAACATACAGACAGACAGACGGACAGACAGACGGACAGACAGACAGACAGACAAAAATTCTAAAAAAAATTGTTTTGGCTTCTATTGACCCCAAAAAAGACCCCTTATAATTTTTTTTTCTTAAATATCTTCAATGTACAGACAAAGTTCAGTTACAGTTTTATTATATGTTTGGATTTGGATTGGATAACGTCTAGCTGCAACTATAAGAAGCGAAGAAATAATGGAAAATATGAAAAAAATCGGGGAAGGAGCATCCTTGAGGGCTTCAATGATGCCCAAAATAACTATTCCACGCGGACGAAGTCGCAGGCACAGCTAGTAATATTAATAAACTGGGATGTAGGTAATGCAGAAATATAAAAATATGTCCCAAAAGCTGAATGTTAGCTCGATGACAAGACGATCACCTTATCAAATAAACTTTCCTAATTTCCCATAAAACTTTGAAGACCCAATACTTTCATAAACATGGTTTTCGTAGGCCAATCAAAAACGAACTTTATTCTCAATGAAATAAGAGTAATTTTCACATGTTTATTCAAGTTGTTATTATCAAAGACAATATTCATGACTGAGTGTTCTTGAAACCAGAAATTATGAGAGAGATGGTTAGGTGGAGGTAGTTATTATATTTGAAAAGGTTTGAGCAAAAGGCACAAACCTTGGTTCGTAAGGGCGAATATAGCGAATTTCACAACATTTTTAATCCAAAAAAAATTATTGCGAAATGTCGGTTTTTATTTAAATTAGTTCAAACCTTCAAATCACTAAAATCTGCTAATACTTAAATTGATATTATAGAAAATTAATTTAAATAAAAAAAATTATTTTTTTTGAACAAAGCAAATAGGGAGTCATCTTTTTCAAGTAGTAGTAATTTAAGAAGTATGTGTATTCATTCATGCGTACATTTAATCACGTCTATATCCCTTAAGGGGTTCAGCTGTTTGGCTTAATGATAGAATTGAAATTCAAATAATGACAAGTTCCTAGTCCATCGCCTTAAAGAAGAATTCAAAGTATATAAACATATCCCTTAGTCTCCTTTTACGACATCCATGGATAACAGATGGAGTGGTCCTCTTATTTTTCTATTGGTACCGAGAACCACACGGCACTGGTATGTATACATTTGTACGTTAATAAATAATAATGACATTAAAAAAAAAAAAACATTTATGATTTTCTCATCTCGCTTTCCCTTTTCTCATGAAAATTGTTTTTTGACAACGGAAAGTGCTAGCAGGTCCAAAAACTGTTGATTACTCCTGCTTCCGTTTAAAAGGCGGTACGTATATAAACAAAACACAAAATTTATCCTCCCTGGCCTTTATTGTAGCCATTTGTACCCCGAATTCACCCATAGCGGGGGAGGTACTTTGTAGTTTATATCTATATTGCGTGGGTTAAGTTATAAAGTTACAGCGGAGGTAGGTTTCTTATTTGACTAGTGTTGGCCATGTCGCTTGTTTATGTTCGAATCGAGTTAATTTGACTTGTGTGCTATGTCAATTAGTTAAAATTGTTATGGGCATAATAAGACTTGTGTAGGAGAGTGTGGAGGGAAAGGGCGGAGTGGTAAGACCTAGACGAACGTATCTTGATCAAATTAAGGACGTCCTGGTAAAGGGTCAGGTCAAAAGTACCCGAAACCGCCGAGCTTGCATGAAGAGAGTTATGAATGTGGATGAAGCGAAGGAAGTATGCAGAGATCGTGGCCAGTCTCTGCCTACCCCTCCGGGATAGGGGCGTGATATTATGTATGTATGATTTGTGTAATATGTAAGTGTAACAAATTTGTTAGACGGCCTCTGTGGCGCAGCGGAAGTACGCTTGTCTGTGACATCGGAGGTCCCGGGTTCGAATCCCGGCCAGGGCATGATGAGAAAAGAACTTTTTCTGATTGGCCTGGGTCTTGGATGTTTATCTATAACAAGTATTTATTATAAAATATAGTATCGTTAAGTTAGTATCTCGTAACACAAGTCTCGAACTTACTTCGAGGCTAACTCAATCAGTGTAATTTGTCCCGTATATATTTATTTATTTATTTTTGAGAAAAAACGATTTACACAGTAGAACAGGGCCCATCTAAATTCTCTTCAATGTTTTTATTAAAATCTGATGTTGTCAAATATGTATATTGTGTCAATGTGTCATCACAATCATACAATTTTAATACTTAAAAAAAGTCAGAAGTTTGCTATTTTTTCTGTTGGGGTAAATTCGGATAAAATTTATAGGATATTAGATATTTTAATACATACATATGGTCACATCTATATCCCTTGCGCGGTAGACAGAGCCGACAGTCTTGAAAAAACTGAATGGCCACATTCAGCTATTTAGCTTAATGATAGAATTGAGATTCAAATAGTGACATGTTGCTAACCCAATTAATCATGTAAATATATAGTATAAATCTTGTAAAATAAATACGCTAAAGTGTATCTTTTACGCCACAATCAAGGGTCCAAGTCCGATACATTTAACATAACCTCAAATATTAAACTCCATTCAGGCGTCTACCAAGATCTTCCATGGAAGTGTGATAAAGGTTCGCAACTTGGTAAGTGCGAAGTTCGGGGTTCAATTTCACTACGGTCATTGAAGGTCTTCTGTGTTTAAAACAATGCAAATAAAATACTAAAATACGTCTGAATGAAGTAAAAGGAGAGCTAAAATTATGCCTTTTCTATTCTATTATCTTATAATTATGCATAAACCTAATTAACAATCACATAATAATTTTGAGTCCGGACCGGAGAGACCGGATAAGGAACAGCGTGATAAGGGAATATTGTGATGTTAAAGAAGAAATTGTTAACCGAGGAGCCAAGACAGATTGTCATGGTTCACAAGGTTTGTTGAAAAGATAAATAATTATGTAACTAGTTAATTATTTTTTCAAGGTTAGTAAACTTCAAAGTAAATGAAATAAACAGTTATTTTGTTTAATCACATCGTTGTTATGTTTAACCATGAAGTTACTTATTATGAAGACGGGATAGGTTTATAAACTTGGGATTGCACTTTAAGGCGATGGGCTAGCTACCTGTCACTATTTAAATTCTCATTTTCTGTGAGACTGTTGGCTTTATCTACCCCGTAAGGGATAAAGACGTGATAATATATATGTCTCACAATCTCCTCTCATTATCGTTATGTTTAACCTTGATGTTTGAACGGAGAATGTTTAATACTATGAACAGGTACATGTAATACAAAATGTTCCTGTTGCCCATATAGATATGAAATGACCGACACAACGTGTTTACTTTGACAAATAAATGATTTGGGTACAGCTTTTGTTAAAATAGATGTAAGTCGGACATCATATAACGACATATCCGGTCTATTCTGTAATCGGAAGGTTCGAGTTATGACAAATTCAGATTCAGATGGTGTGAATAAAACTTTGTAACTATACAAATCATACACACACACATACATTACAGATAATAATTTTTAGTGTGACTGTTGTTAAAGAAAATTGTTATTTTTTTTGTGAGCAGCAATGGTCGTTTTTTCCCATACTTTTAATAAGTAGTATTATAAACTAGATTTTATCCACGGCTTCGCCGGCGGTTCGTTTTTTCGCAAATCCCACGGGAACTTTAGTTTTTACCGGGATCAAAGGTACCTTGTGTCTTTCTTCAGACTCTTAATTATATGTACGCGAAATTTTGAGATGATTGGTTCACTTGATAACGCGTGAAGACGTATCAAACAAACTTAATTTCGCATTTATAATACTCGTAATTGTTGGGATGCTATAGTTTGGTAGGATGTGTGTTTACTCTTACACGGTAATTTTATTTATTTATTTAAACTTTATTGTACAAAAAACAAATGTATAGCACAATTTGCGGACTTAAATTATCTACCAGTCAGTCTTATGTGATTTAATTAGCACCATCTAGTGGTAACCCAATGGCACTAATACAATTCAATACGAATTCGCATTTACTTTGTCGAAGTGTTTGATTTCCTCAGAACATTTCGTGAGAGACAATTAGGTACGGGATAGAAAGAGAATATTTAGAAAATAGTTACTTAGTAATAAAATTATACGCATAAATAGATTTATTTAAATTAGCATATATAATTATGTATGTATATATAATTTGATCAAACAATATTTATGTAATAAAAAAATATTTTTTTTTAAATATTGTTTATGTTAATTTATTTAAATAAATCTAAATAATCTACTTAAAAAATATGTAATATTAGTACTTACAGAGACAGGTGACATCGCTGAATATAAATACAAATAAAAAAACCTCCAGTTTTTCGCTTTTACACATAAAATAAAAGTGAAATGAGTTGGTACCTACAAATAATACTGTTTTAAAAGGCTATTAAACTCTGTCCCATGCAATACCATTCGGCGTCCATTAAAATACGAAACACAGGAAATTCCCGGACGTTTGCGGCCGCCGAAACTCTGTTTGTGAATAACTTCAAAACAAAACGCTGGAAATTAAAAGTTTGAACCCGCGTGAACCTTGAAGGCATTCCGTGTAATGCGGTCCACCTGAAAAAGTTCGAGACCCGCAAATATTCCGTTCTTGTCCGTTGAAACTAAACGTTAATGGCAAGTAAACTAGGAACTGTACCTACTTAGAAATTACTCTTTTGCTTTTGTTTTACTTGGTATTTTTTACCGGGAAAATGGGAAAGTTGGAATGGGAGTGCCGAGACAAATAGAATTGTAGTTTAAATAGAGACTTTCTGATTGAAGATCAGTCCCCGTAGCATGCGCGACGCTGGTTTGACCACGTGACAGAATATCGCTGTCCTTTTTCACGTCATTATAAAAAGCGAAACAGCGATAGTCGTACGCGCATTAAAAACGGCGTAGCACGTCCCATGCTACGGACGCGGGCCAGGAAGCAAACGAAGTTTGTTTGTTTTTAAACTCTTTTATGCACATAAAAAATATAAATAAAAAAAGGCGTTAGATTAAGAAGGATGTGTACAATCGCAGACTTATTGCATTTGAAGTATGCGGGTAGTATCGCAGCAAATGGATTCTATCATTAAGCCAAACAGCTAAACGTGGACTACCAGTCTTTTTGAGACTTTTGGCTCTGTCTACCCCGCAAGGGATATGGACGTGATTATATGTTTTATATGTATTTATACATATAATCACGTCTACATCCCTGCAGGGTAGACAGAGCCAATAGTCCGGAAAAGACTGATAGGCTCATTGCAGCTCAATTCAGCTGTTTGGCTTTATGATAGAAATGAGATTCAAACAGTAACAAAAAGCAAAACCCCATATTTATAAGCCCATCCCTTAGATGCTTTTGACGATATCCCTATGGAAAGAGATGGAGTGTTTCTATCCTTTTTTATATCGATACTGGCAACCACACGGCACATTATGTGTAAAACCCTGCCTTAAAATCATTCTTACCAGGCTTGACCACTTAGACACAATTTTTTTCAACGGTTCGACCAATAAGTTCGCGTAGTAATGTATTTCATAAGTACCTTCAAACAATACCCGTGTCTCAATCGAAGATGGAGCATTACCAACGGTCAGATCAAAGGATTTTGGTGAAAAGAATAAATCCATATAAGTTTTATCGAGATAAAAAGGTCGGCCGGTCGCAAGGGAACAGCGCTAGCGTATCCATCGGAATTGATTTATGGTTTAAAATTAAATACTTATTTTATGGATAATAAACTAGCTGTGCCCGCGACTTCGTCCGCGTGGAATAGTTATTTTGTGCATCATTGAAGCCCTCAACGACGAATAATTTTCCCCTTTTTTTACATTTTCCATTATTTCTTCGCTCCTTTTAGTTGCAGCGTGATGTTATATAGCCTAAAGCCTTCCTCGATAAATGGTCTATTCAACGCAAAAAGAATTTTTCAATTTGAACCAGTAGTTCTTGAACAAACAAACTCTTTAGCTTTATAATATAAGTATAGATGTAACATAGTTACAAATATATTTGTTATTTGTAAACTTTTAAAAGAGGCTTGATGTTGTCTCAAAAAGGTTCGTGGAAGGAAGAGTACCCACAGCTATTACTTGACCATCATAAGCTGAATATTCTTTAAAGAAGAGTGACTTATACTCGACACTGGCAAAAATCTGCGTGTGCACAAGTATGATTGTCTCAATGAAAAAAAAAAATTAAATAAGAAAATGATCGCGATATCTACTCGCCTTAAGCTGCTAGACCAAGGGTCCAGGGGCTTACCGCGGATAAAATAAATCTTAAGGCGAATACTCTTCGATAGTTTCGTTAGACGCAATTACGTCTGCAAATACCCTTTTAACTTCTTTGGTCTGTGCACTGGATTTGGCTGGCTTTGGCCATTTGAAAGTAGCCTTATTTGTGGTAGGCTCGTTCGGTGACCCAATTACGTGTTGGGGAGAGGGGGGGGGGGACCATAATGTATCTACTTGAAAAATTACTTAGACTTTTATTGCCTGTCTGATGTATGGAGTAGATTATTAGGTGTTTTATTGGTTGTGTGCATGTATTTTGACCACATCTCTTTTCCATTGATGTCGTAAATGGCGACATAGGGATAGGCTTATAAACTTGGAATTCTTCTTTTTATACTTTTAATACTCGTGTAGGATCTTCAGTCATCAGTATGAGTACTTAGTCAGTTTTATTAAATGTGACATTACTTTAAAAGCTTCTTTCAATCTCACGAGATAACACCGTAAAATGTATAATAACGGTAATAAATTAAAACAAAACCCAAACTCTCCGGTTGGGTTTGCCTTTTATTGGCTATGGTCGTATGCTTAAATTTGGCAACGTAATAAAGACGTCTTAGCTATAAATCTAGACCCTAAAACCATAAACAGAAGCCCGAAATATATATAATTCATTGCGTGCATGCTCCATTTATAATTACCGAAGCCTGGTCTACCCACGATTGTGTAAAGAAACACAAATGTCCAATTTCGTGACCCTGGACTCTCTAGGGGTTTGACATTGTTTAATAATTAATACAACATACATATAGTTACTTCTTTCCCTTGCGAGGTAGACAGTCTTGAAAAGAAAACATAATACTAACCGCAAAGTAACTTAAAGAATTGCCATCTGTTGAAAAAGATTATAATTATAAACCTTTTTTTCCCTTCCCTAAAATGAGTGTCTTCATACTAAGTGTACAAAGTTTGGAGTACTTCTAACAGCCTGTTTGATGCTTGTACCATATTTCCTGTACAACAAGTCATCAGGCCCCACCTATTGAAAGAGATACCTAAACATAACTTCAAATAATTGTAATGCGTTTGTTTATTGAACGAGCTACAGCATTGTGGCAAAACATTCAGATCGTTACGACAGCAATGTCGAGCCTACCACCGCATAACATTGTCAGATATTTGATCAAAGATATCGCTTGAATAGGCCAATGGTTATTTCAATGGATTATTAGAATTGTTGGACTTGATTCTAACTAGGTATACATCAGCTTGAACATACGTAGAATATAGGTAAGTAAAGACTACATCTTTCCACTTGTTACGATCAATGCATACTTCTTCCGCGTCATTCACATTCTTAACTCTCTTCGTGCAAGCTCGTCGGTTTAAGGTACTGCATCTAAAAGTAGAAAAAAGGTTCGATCTAATCATGTTTGGATATGAGAGTCATCAAAGTGGATGAAGCGGAAGAAGAATGCAGTGGTCGTAATAGCACCGTTTCTCTGCCTTCCTGTTTAGTAAACAGGCTTAATTTTTGTGTATTATACGAAAGTGAATATAGAAATGTTGGAAAGATATGAATCTTTGCACTATGCTTTTTTAAATGACGCTATTTTAAGAAGATCTTTATCTATATATGCATAATTCTTGCTATACAATTATGACATTTCTTTGGCAAGAGATTATTTACCTCGGCTCGCTATTCTATTTCGCCCATAGTATGACTTCGCCCTAGTTTCGTACCATGCCTCTGCCAGTTCTATAATACTTTTATAGTGTTATTTGCAATGCTAATACACAATGTAAGAATACTGTAATATATGTTTCACTATTGTTATCTTTATTTCTTTTTTGTGATATAGTATTTCAGTTTTCCTTAATATTTTCGGTTAGATCCTATGGGTTTCGTTGAGAGGCATTATTATTGAAAATATTAAAATGCATACGTATTACGGATTTATCCCTTATGGGGAAAATAGAGCCAGATAGAATCGAAGACGATAGGAAGGAAGGAATATTATGGAGTTGAAATTTGGGCACAGTCACAGATTGCTTTAGCCAACCCAAGAAGTTTCCCAATTCTTGTTTCTTGATTGATTTTTGTAATCAGCATAGAGAAAGAAAAAAAGGTAACATAATACACTTTGTTTTTCTTTCGTTAACAGAATGGGAGTAGCAATCAAAGTGCAAGGAAATTAGTTGTTTGTAATATTTGCAGTGATCATGCAAAATGCAGTATTGCTTTATTAATTATGTTTAGTAGATAGTTTTCTGTATGAATTTATTCTACAGTTCTTTATTAAGATCATGGCTAGACGTCAGCAAGTGGAAAGAGAGAAGTCGGAAGGCGGACCCAGGGCCCCGAAACACTTCTGAGTGGGTTGCAACCTCACGCAGAGACAAACTATGTACCTATCTACGAATAAAAGCAGTAGAATTATGATGACTTATTTCACATAACACATCTTGCAATAACACAAATTCCTCTGTATTTCATGGCAGTCGTATACCTGCCAAATGGACCGCTCTTATTTAGTTACTGTCCTGTTTTCTATACACAACGGACCCCAAAATAAAGCCAATTCAACGGAAACCATTTCGGCAGTAATGTGTACGTTTCTCACTCCTCGGCCGGCATTTTCTTTTGCCATTGTACGCATTTCATTTTATGTCTTCATCTTGATAGTACGATCTTTATTTTCAACCCACGAAAGAAATAAAAATGCTTCTTTAACATAAATTTTGTGACCAGAAATGTCTTGAAAGTTATCGAGTACTTACGTCAATTTTTGGACATCAGTATACTTTCTTGTGTAGTTTTATAAAACTGAAATGAGTAATGTCACGCTACATTGGCATTTATATATTTATTCATTGTACACCTCTCTATATATGAGACTTTTATTGAGAGACATTCTAAAAGCCTTCCTTTAGCAGACGCTAATATCATCCTTTTAAATGTCTCAATGTTAATGTAAGCAATTGATTGCTCTCCTAATATATTAGTATGCATTTTTATAAAGTCCAGAACATTTTATTACGTCTTGACTTTATAATAAATTAGACAAAGATTGAGATAACAGATGTCACGCTGAAAATCAGGTAATAAATAAAACATTTTACACAACCAAGAAATGTAGGGCATGTATTCAACAAGTTAACTGTTTTAAAGTATTCGTTTCCAAAAGGCTTGACAGAGTACAATTGCCCTGAGGAAGTGCTATATTCTTGATAACAGCCTTCAAATGTTCTCGAAGCTCATTAGTGAAAAGAATAGTTTCATAAGATATCGATCTCTTCACACGAAGCAATCCGGGCAATATGTTTTCTCTCACTCCAATAGCATTGTTTTTTCCATTCCTTGGATTATTCCTATCAAACAACAACGGAACTTGTCTTTCGGTTATATCTGCTAAATCAGCTGTGTAAGTTACTAATGACCTAACACCGTACATCACCACTACCAAGAAAAGGGAAAATCCAGCAATGATGTAATTCCTTTCAATCCTGTTCAAAAGTAACAGCTTCTCATATTCTGTGAAACTGCCACTAAAAATGAGTCTGTGGATATTCTGCAGAGGGATATACATTCCCAAGTATATGATGGAGCAGAAGTATACAAGAATGCAAATAAAGTAAGAACTTCTCCTCTTCGTCGTCGTCATTCTGATGATTGAAGCGATCTTCTTTATGTCGTGAATAGGGTTCAACATTCCGAGGGTGAAACACATTTGTGTAAGAAGTATAATAGTCAGATAAATACAAGTCCCGTCCATTTCTTAGTCTTGAAAACGGCAAATTTTTATGGCATTTTAGATAAATCGGAAATTTATTCTTATAAGCCTACATCTCTTTCAATTTGGTGTCAATCTTACGACAATGCATTGACGGAAATAGAAATTCAATTTTTTACTTCTCTGCTGTCAACATAATTGATTTTGCCAAAAAGGTCTTTAATGGAATTTTCATGCAAAGTGTTGCTCCAGGTTTAGTTCACAATTGCAGCTTCATATAATTATTAAAAGCATACTTATATCTTTTAGAACATACATGTAGAAGATCCGTATATTACTTTCTATACATGATGTCATTGTTATATCTTTATACCTTTTATCATCAAGAATTACATATAAAATTTAAATAAAGAGAAGTATTGTTTTCGAGTATTTTTTTTTAATAAATTTTAACATAATTGTAAACTTGATAAGTTCCTAAAATAAATTGAGTGAAAAGTTTATAG
Organism: Amyelois transitella; assembly: GCF_032362555.1. Classification (NCBI taxonomy): domain Eukaryota; kingdom Metazoa; phylum Arthropoda; class Insecta; order Lepidoptera; family Pyralidae; genus Amyelois; species Amyelois transitella. The sequence continues at coordinate 2,219,806 of NC_083519.1, read as the reverse complement.
TAACAGGACACACAAGTGTACAACTGTAAGTTTTATTATGAGGAAATACTTTCTGTTTTCGTCAATATTGCATGTCTGCACATCAATTCAAATTCTAACAAGCGAGCTATTGTGGTTAAGAAGCGTACAAGTCTTTCCACCAGTAAAAACAAATATAAGGCCAATATTAATCCAGTGTATGACATGAACATTTGGCTGGAATAAAATGTTGAGATTAGTGCTGCATCTTCCACTTCATCTATAACTCTTCCATAATTGTTTTGTTCGTATATATAATCCATTAACGAATTAATTAAAATCGCAGACAAAAATGTTACAACAACTTTTTTGCAAGAACATAATCCGCTATCTTGAAAGCAACACCATAAATCTCTGATATAACAAGGCTCCTTGATAGGTTTTAGGAGCATCAGTAGAACAGCTATTTCAAGGAGCATTAATATAATAATTATAATTCTAAATATGTTTATCATTTTCAGTGTTGAAATTTTCAGAGTCTATGTTTGATATTTTTATTTTTTATTTCCTTTTTTCACTTTTCTTTTTATTGTTTTGATTCAATCTGTCAATATCGTTGTTCTTATCAGTTTCTTTTGTAACTATTTCTTCTTTACCGCTCGTAAGTTCCTTCGAAACAGCCGCATGCAAGTCTCGTTTACTTCTTGCTTTGTCAATTATCTTCTCCACAAATGACTTTTTACGGCCAATTTTATCTTTTTTAGGTGTTGATTTTAAAAATTCTTTTATTTTCTTTTCCTCTTTTTTATTCAGTTTAATCATAGAAGGCCATTGGCAAATTGATCGTTGCCTAGTTACTTCTCTTTTGTCGTCGAATGATTCTTCGTCATCAACTATAAATATAGTTTCTGGTTCTCTTTCTTCTGATCCTTCGCATGTGATATCTACAAGATCGTAGTCTCCCATTAAATCATAAAACTCGTGTAGTTTAGCTGAAAAATTTACGTAATCTAAAAGCCTTACTGTAGTGACAAAAAAAAGCAAAGAAAATGCCGCTAGAAAGTAGTTCCTTGTTGCGTCTGTGGTCTTAATAGCGCGAAGTAGTTCTTGTTCTGGAGTTTCATCAAAGGATTGTACATATTTCATGTGATTCAAAGTTCTTGTGGGACCTACTATTCCATAAAAAAATATGAACATTCCGTAAATTGCAAGTGGTATTCGAAAAATTGGTTTGGATACGACGATCGGTTTTATTTTGTTCAAAAATTTAGAAAGTTCGACTATATCAATAACTGGTAGAAATAATATCATTATAAATACCATTTGAGCTGCGTTTATGCATATGAGTAAACTAGTTGGCGTGATGGTGATCATATTCAGGAATTTAGGAATTTTATTTCAAAAATATTCTTAACTATAAAGGCCACAATGGTTTCAAAGACATTTTCTAAGCACAGAATCATTTGTCGTCCTTGACATATCTCATATATATTTTTTAATTACACAATCTAAAGAATAGCAATAAAAAAACACAATTTCCACCAAAACAGCCGGAGAATCGATTACTATTTCCCTGCAGTAAATACTCATCGCGAATAACGTTATCGATTTCCAAAAGCACATCAAATACATTCATGATTGAATTCTTTATCAAGCGACACCGGTAGCGCGTACCGAAAAAATGGAACAATCCCATTTACGTCGTCGATGCTGCGAGACAGAATAACGCAGTACGTGGCATATTTTGTCTTTAACCATATGTTGTTTCAGTTTCGCTTCGACACGCATGGAACCTACGCTACCTGTAACCACACGTAGAGCACGGCCATTAGTGTGAGGGAGAGGGGAAGATACTGCTTCCCCGCTCATTCAAGTAACACGTGGGTCTCCCTGCCAGGTTGCGCCCCCCTGTCTCCCTAAAGGCCGCTTTACACGGCACGTTTCTGCATAGTAATAAAATATGGCAGTTGAAAATTAATTATAGATGGCAATTGACTTTTGAACGAATGGGCTTCAACGGCTTAGTTTGTGCGCTAACGACGTTGTATCGCAATATTGTGGAATTCACGCGGCTGGGATGGTGCCATAATGATGAGAATTAAGGCACTTTGCTACCTGTCACTTTTTTTATTGCACTATAATGCTCCAGCTCCAGCTGAATATTTTCAAATCTTATCGCTATTGGTTCAGACTAAGGCGATCATTAAACGTGCTGTGTGTGCTCCCATATCTTCCCGTAGGATGTATTCCGTGTGGTTCCTAGTACTTTAGAATAGACCTACTCCATATTTTTCCTACGGATATCTTAAAAGGCGACTAAGAGATAGGCTCATAAACTTAGGATTCTTCTTTTAGGCAATGGGCTAGCAACTTGTCACTAATTGAATCTCAATTTCATCATTTAGCCATACAGTTGAAGGTGGCCTTTCAGCCTTTGCGAGACTTTTGGCTCTGTCTACCCCGTAAAAGATAAAGATGTCATTACATGTATGTATGTTACGTACTGTGTAAACCGGCCTTTATCACAACTATTACCTATGTCGAATCAATTATGCTGAACTGTTGACTTTGCAGAAACCAATATTTTCCAAACTGAATCTGAGGAAGCCAATCAGCTTTTAATATTAATCTTTTAATTAATAGATGCTCGGATGTGTAATAACTTTGGTAAATACTTAGTAAATCTCCCATAGTTTCCGTTATAGCTCAGATTAACAAGGATTCCACTTAATGGATTATTGTTTACGATAGACGGTTAAGAATTTCTTGTCTTGAATTTCTCCGTTTCAAGCAGGCTTTGAGGTCAGCCCTTATTAATAGTGTAATCAGACAAGGGATTTGATATTGACGTTTATGAATTTCAGTCTTTGATTATAGTTATTTAGCGAGTGACTGAAGCAAGTAAGAACAAGAAAGTAATCGTGTTTTGAACTGATAATGATTTTAATGGGACATGGTTAAACATTTTGACTTATAAGACTTGATTACTTTAGAATAGGACCACTAACTCTCTTTCCCATGGATGTCGTAAAAGGCGACTAAGGGATAGGCTTTTAAACTTGGGAATTTTCTTTTGATGAGCGAGCAGTCTGCCACTACTTGGATCTCAATCACATCATTAAGCTGTAATTAAGCTGAACGAGACTTTCAGTCTTTGCGAGACTGTTGGCTCTGCCTACCCCGTAAGGGATAAAGACGTGATAATATGTATGTGTGTATAGCTTAATCATCATCAGGACGCATCCGGGACTAACGCCAAAAGGATGTTGCTTCTTGGCTTTAGTGTCAGTCGCGTCCTCACCTCTCAGGGTTTGAGCCCAAGGTCCGCCTGAGTTACTTCAATCCTGCGCAGGCTGTAACCCAATTCTCGACTGACCTCCATAACTATTTAGGGAAACATTATCAAAGTGCGCTCATGATAAAACAACAAAAACATCCAGTTGATAGTAATTAAAAAAAAAAATATTAGTCGAGTTATTCTGTATTTTTTTTTTGATACTTGCATTAAAATACTGATTCAATATCGTCATGTTTAATATGTTTTACTTTAACTAGCACTATTTAAGAAAGAAGTCATTAGCTACCTACGCATTATTGGAGCTAAAAATGTAATTTTCATGAAACTGAACTTTGATGATTCAGATTTGAATTAGAACTAAACTTAGCATAATTTCCTTTCTAAGCTATTATTTCCGTCTATAAAACTTTATTCACCATAGAGATGGCACAAACAACTTTATTGAATAGTTAATTTATTTTACGAGCCATGATTGGGAATAGCCAATCTATACATATAATAAATCTGTAGAAAGATCAATTCTGTACATTGAAAATATTGAAAAATAAATAGCAGGGGGTGTTACTGGATCGATACCAAACACAAAAATGTGATTAAAAAATTTTTTGTCTGTCTGTCTGTATGTTCAGGCATCACGTGAAAACTAACGGTTCGATTTTGATGAAACTTGGTATAATTATACCTTATTATCCTGGGCGTAAAATAGGATACTTTTTATCCCGAAAAAATACGAAGAAAAAAAATCTTAATTTTTCAGTTTATCCATAGACGTTGTTCTGTAGAACCGCGAACACAAATTGCGTTACCCGCAGTGGATTTAGCGCCGTAACCTGTAGCGCCTAAAGTCGGCTTTGGCTTGAACCGTTTGCTGCACAAGCGGGCCGCTACTAATTACTATGAAAAAAATACTACATAGCTACATTAATTCCCATCAAGCTGAAAATGAGTATAATTATTTAAAACACAATCAAAAGTATTATTTCAAAATTCCCCATGATTCCGGTTTAAGGAAAAAAATTTACTCACGGTCAAAGGTAAAAAATGGGTGTATCGCAATTTTCTTTAAAACGGTAAGTTTTTCAAATCGGAAAATTACCTCAGACATAAATTGTAGATCATAAAGTTATCTATAAAAAAGGTATCAATAATTTTTTTCAACAAAGCTACCGTTTCGGTGATATAACGATGCAAAAAGTTGCAAGCGTCATAATATGCATCCGTTTCCTTGCCTGACTGACTACAAACTAAAATTTAATTTATAAATTGTACAGTCCTTGCATAGCATCAACATGCGAGAATGTGCCCAGAAGGCTGGCAACATTGCCAATTTGAATGGCAAAGCTGATTCTCTGAGCCAGATAATTTCCAGCCCTCCGGTCAAGAGATACCTCAATTAGCTTTTTCGACAATTGTCAGAAAAGCTGATGGGCAGATAGGCCCCCGGTCCCAGAGTTTCTACCCCAAAAGGTTCAAAAGTATAGATATTACCGATAACTACATACAAACATACATACATAAAATCACGCCTCTTTCCCGGAGGGGTAGGCAGAGACTACCTCTTTCCACTTGCCACGATCCCTGCATACTTCCTTTGCTTCATCTACATTCATAACTCTCTTCATGCAAGCTCGGCGGTTTCGGGTACTTTTGACCTGACCCTTTACCAGGACGTCCTTAATTTGATCAAAATATGTTCGTCTAGGTCTTCCCACCCCGACCTTTCCCTCCACACTCTCCATGTATATCTGCTTAGTCAACCTGTTTTCATTCATCCTCTCCACATGACCGAACCATCTCAACATACCCTTTTCTATTCCTGTAACTACATCTTCTTTCACATGACAACATTCCCTTATCACGCTGTTCCTTATCCGGTCACTCAATTTCACACCCAACATACTCCTTAACGCTCTCATTTCCACTGCATTTATTCTGCTTTCGTGCTTCTTTTGCCATACCCAACTTTCACTCCCATACATTAATGTCGGGACCAACACGCCCCTGTGCACACAAAGACTGCTCATAAAGGCATGCAAAGCTCCATTCACCATGTTCCCCGCGTTCACTCTCCTTTCAATATCACTATCACACACTTGCCATCTGATGTAAACTTTGATCCCGATAACTACATATTTGCGCCTTTTGAGGTTTTTTGCCTCATTTGAAGCAGAACGGCCTTAGATTTAGTAACCTGAAGATGAGACGGCGCAAGTGTGTCGACACAAGTAGCATCCCACACCAAAGGCCGCCCCAATCTCCAGGGTACCAAAGTCATACCATCCGGTCTCTTGGCATCATCCCGAGCCAGACCGTTTGGTTCTAGAACGGCTGGAACATGGATGGTGGCAAGAGCACGGAGGATTATATCATTTAGGGCGGCATGGCGCCCTAAACGGCCGGCACTCCTAGGGCATAAGAGGCCGCGGTGTCCATAGCCGACAACGGTATCCCCGCAAGGACAACTATTATTAAAGACTAACGGTATTTCATGTGTTGAGCATTCTGAGATAAAGCAGCTATACGAGCCTAGCCACGTACACAATTAAACAGAGAGACAGATGTTGTCTCAAGGTTTCACTACAGTATAAATGAAGGGACTGGGTTTCATTATACTTATGTTTATTTTATATTTTGAATTCAAGTTAAAATTACCGACAGAACACACAGACATCCGCGCGGACGGAGTCGCGGGGGAAAGCTAGTAGAATAATACTGTCATGTATGTCCGTCTATGGTTATCTACAAACATCACGCCTCTACCCAGGGGTAGGCAGAGACAATATCTTTCCACAGCAGTTTTAAATAAAAACCAATTTATTATGTATAAAAAAAAGTTGATGTTTTTTATATGTAAACTAGTGCCCCGCCCTAGCTTCGTACGAGTAGCATATAAAATTATAATTTATTATGTATAAAAAAAAAGTTGTTGTTTTATTAAATGTAAACTAGTGTCCAGCTTCGTACGAGTAGCATATAAAATTATATATCCTCTTGAATCACTGTATCTATTACAAAAAACTGTATCAAAATCCGTTGTGTAGTATTAAAGATATGAGCATACATACATATACAGACGCGGGAAACAACTTTGCTTTATACTATGTGGTGATACATAAATTTTATCACAATAATAATATGAAAGTTTGGTTTAGCTGTTTTTTTTGAAACACTGAAAGCGATCTGCTAACAAGTTATCTCTCTAAGGAGTTTTATATTTCATCTTATTGCCATAAAAGTGTATTCAGAGGCGAGGGTCCATTAGTGTTAAGTTTCAACCATTCACTTTTAAGTGTAAGAGTAACATTTCACGATTTTGATATGTACCTAATTGCGTGCCGTGCCGTGTGGTTCCCGGCACCAATAGAAAAAAATAATAGGACCACTCCATCTCTCTCCCATGTATGTCGTTAGGGGCGACTAAGGGCTTATAAACTTGGGATTCTTCTTTTAGGCGATGGGCTAGCAACCTGTCACTATTTGAATCTCAATCCTACTACTATTATAAAGGCGAAAGTTTGTATGGATGTATGGATGTTTGTTACTCTTTCACGCAAAAACTACTAAACCGATTACCATGAAATTTGGTATGTAGGTAGCTGAAGACCCAGAATAACACATAGGCTACTTTTTATCCCAAAGTTCCCGCGGGATTGATAGGGTTTCCATGCGGACGAAGTCGCGGGCGGCCTCTAGTTCTATAATAAAGCCAAAAACACCTGCTTGTGGTCGTAGCATTTTCAAAAGACTGTTGGCCCTGTCGTAAGGGACAAAGATGTGTTCATGTAAAATACATTTCCAAAATGGCAGAAATTCAATTTCGTAGAACGATTAATCGATAACAGCTCGTTTGCCATCTATTCGGGTACTGCGGGCGTTCCTTTGAGCACCGCTGATCAATCCCAAATTACATCGGCCAAATGGTAGACAAGACATGAAACAATCGATAGTTACACAATTCCGATTACGAGTATGTCATCTTCATTATATGCAATGTATTCGGATGCGATTAATCGTGAATCGAGTCCGTAGTGATACCAGAGTAAGGACAATTTACGTAGTCATAGCTCGGGAGATACATGGGCCATCTCTTATACTCTAATCAAAGTGAATGATTCCGATTACGAGTATGTCATCTTCATTATATGCAATGTATTCGGATGCGATTAATCGTGAATCGAGTCCATAGTGATACCAGAGTAAGGACAATTTACGTAGTCATAGCTCGGGAGATACATGGGCCATCTCTTATACTCTAATCAAAGTGAATGACACAGTTTTTTCTTTTTTTTTATGAATACTAAGGAAACACTTTGTACAAGGGCTCTACTTATTTGATATACATACAAACATAAATCCCGCCTCTTTCCCGGAGGAGTAGGATCCCTGCATTCTTCTTTCGCTTCATTCACATTCATAACTCTCTTCGTGCAAGCTCATCGGTTTCGGGTACACTTGACCAGACTCTGTGCCAGCACATCTCCGATTTGATCAAGGTACATTTGTCTAGGCCTTCCCACACCAACAGTCCCATTCACACTTCCTTTGTATATTTGCTTATTCAACCTGTTTTCATTCATCCTCTCGACATGACTAAACCATCTAAGCATTCCTTTTTCTATTCCTGTCACTACATCTTCTTTCACATCACAATATTCCCTTATCATGCTGTTCCTTATCCTGTCACTCATTTTTACACCTATCATACCACAACCAACTTTCACTCCATACATCAGTGTTGGAACCAACACGCCCCTATGAACCGCCAAGCGGGCCTTTTTGGACTACTTATTTGATGATAATTAAAAATTATCATTTGCGACTTGCCAGGATTTTTGGCTTACCCCTTTCTAGTGAGATCCGGAGTTAGATGTTTGGCATAATGATATATGTATCTATGTATATAATATTGTATATAATGAATAATATATATTATATATAAGACTAAATAAGTATTGAATGCAAAACAATGACGCCAATTTCGTCCGTTTATTTTCTAAGATAACTCTAACTCAAGGGGTAAAGTTCTTAAGTACGAGATTTCAAACTTGTTCTTCCATCTCGCCCTTATTAGCATTCATGTACCGTATCATATACGGCTTAGCTAGCCATACATATAATATGTCTGGTTCGTACTTGATACTTCGTATAAGGAATATGTTAAGATGTTTGTGTTATGTTACCGCACATATTTTAAAAGACTGTCAAGGGAATTACTTCTTCTTTTGGCATTCTTCTCTTAAACAACCTTTCACTACCGGAAACTTAATACTATTATAAAGCTGAACTTTTGCTTTCAAGTCTTTTAGAGTAAAAAAAAATATAATAACTTTATAGCGTCCTTCTATGACAGTATCCTTAAGTGAGTTTAATCACGTAATGCATATATAAATGCACATTTTCAAATACTAATGCGGCCTCGTATCAATGACTATTTTCTATTGAGAAAAGAGTCAACTATTTAATCTAACGTAATAATTGTTTTACGTTAGTTTGAATAGTAACCGATGCTCTAATGATGAAGAAAAAAAACCATGATGAAACCATCTGCACATTCAGGCAACTGCCAAATATGTTAAACTGCCCAACTAATGGACGGCCTCTGTGGCACCGGAGGTCCCGGGTTCGAATCCCGACCAGGGCATGATGAGAAACGAACTTTTCTGGTTGGCCTGGGTCTTGAATGTTTATCTATTATAACTATTTATTATAAAATATAGTATCGTTGAGTTAGTGACACAAGTTTCAAACTTACTTCGAGGCTAACTCAATATGTGTAATTTGTCCCGTATATTTTTAATTTATATAAAAAAAAAATTGATTATATGTAGGAGTACTGCCGAATATAACTGCCTAACTAAACTTAGATTATAGGAGTCGCTTCGTGTGAAATCCAGATGGACTAAAGAGGTGAGGACCCAACCAGCACCAACGCTGAGTGTGGAAATAACGATTCACAATGTAATCCGCACACCCTTTCAAATCCAAATGACAACATCTCAAATTGCGTATTCATAAAGAAAAGGCCAGTTAAATCAAATCTTGCGTTGCCAAGAAAAGCAATTAAGAATATAACTCAAAAACTGGAAGCCTCACGATTTCGTTCCGCTATCAATTTTATTTAGGAAACTTGACTTTCTCGTTACAAATTCATCTGATTGCGTCTTTACTTTACAAGAGTTTTTGAATACCTACTCCAAAAGCCAACGAAAGTAATACCTTAACAACTCGGCCAAGAACAATGTCGATTTGAACTTTATCTCATTGTAATAAGGGTCACGTTTGTTAGCGAACTCCCAAAAAGATGCGGTGGGGGTTTTTATTCGTAAACTTTTTGCAGTTTCTGATTATTGAAAGTTGAATTTCTTTGTTGTGGCAGAGGCGTGATTTGAAAGGAGTTATTATGGAGATTTGTTATTCTATGAATCGCAAATACAACGGTTTTACTGTGTTCAGGCACGGATTACAAAAAATAGATAAATTAAAATCTCAGAACACAAGTTTCGTGTATGATTCTTTAGTGAATAAGGAATACTATACATAGTTATGTTATGTCCATTTGGCTCTTAGAAATCATACATTTTGTGCAAATAGGTAAGTGTCAGAGACCGTTAGTTTACCAAGTCGCCGCTAAAAATTATCAAAATCCATTATTATAGGGAATTATGGAAGCCATGATTTTCCCGTGTGGTTCCCGTACCAATATAAAAAAAAGAATATTACCACTTCATATCTTTCCCATGCATATCGTATAAGGCGACTTATGAAAAGGCTTCTTCTATAACTAAGATTCCTCTTTTAGGCGATGGGCTAGCAACCTGTCACTATTTGAATTTCAATTCCATCATCCATATAGCTGAACGTGGCCTTTCAATTCTTTTGAGACTGTTGACTCTGTCGTCCCCGCAAAGGATATAAACGTAAATATATGTATGATTACTTGTATGTATGTAAAAAGAAATAAACATTTAGTTTCTAACATCTAAACACCATTCTCTCCGATTCAGCTAAAACGAATAATATATAAGGAAAAACAAGGGACTCGGAAAAACTTACATCGAAAATGTCTAAACCAATGTCTTCTGTTCCACCCTAGTAGTTATATTCTGATAAATGATTGCTCGTGATGAACTGTTGCGCAAATTCCGCTTTTTGTCTTACGCTGCTTCAGACATATGGAAGACTTGCAAAATAAAAATATTGTTAAGAGAAAGCCGAGAGAGAGAAGTGCCGTGTGGTTGCCGGCACCAATACACAAAAGAATAGGACCACTCCATCTCTTTCCCATAGATGTCGTAAAAGGTGACTAAGGGATAGGCTTCCAAACTTGGGATTCTTTTTCAGGCGATGGGCTAGCAACCTATCAATATTTGAATCTCAATTCTATCATTAAGCCAAATAGCTGAACGTGGCCGATCAGTCCTTTCAAGACTGTTGGCTCTGTCTACCCCGCAAGGGATATAGACGTGACCATATGTATGTATGTATTAAGAGAAAGCGTAGGTATAGTAACTTCTAGGTTTTGATAGATCAGTTGTCACATGTATGTCGATTTGTCATCAGAAAATGCTTTTCAGTATCATATTATAAATACGAAAGTTAGTTTGTTTGTTTGTTACCTATCGGGTTATCTAGTGAATCAATCTTCTTGATATATTACGTAGTACCTATATATGATTAAGATTCTGCTGAAGGGCATAGGAACGTACTTTAATCCCGGTAAAAACTGCAGTTCCCGTGGGATTTGCGAAAACCTTGTATTCTTTTGTAGATGACGCTAAATTCATTGTTTTTGTAGGAGATGCTATTTTCATCGCTTTTTTGTACATACATACATACATATAGTACAAAAAAGCGATGAAAATAACATCTCCTACAAAAAAAACAACGAAATTAGCGTCACGTCTATATAGACGTGTCTACCCCGTCTGTCTCTCAAGTAGACAGAGCCAACAGTCTCGAAAAGACTGAAACGCTTTTTTGTGGTAGTCGTTAAATTCGTCGCTTTTAGTAGTTGGCGCTAAATTCACGCGGGTGAAGTTGCGGGTGAAAACTATTGTCTTATTATTTTCGATTCGCATGTGACATGTAAATTTCTACACATTTTTCTTTTCAGATACAAACCTATTTTCTGAGAAATAAAATAACTATCTTTACATGTTTGCGAAGTAAAATACTATCTTAATATCGGCCGAAAGAACCCATTAAGCCAGTTAATGACTTTCACGAACAAAGATCACAGATATTGACATATTTGCAAATATATTTGGTCAAACGATAAGCTTTTATTTTCTTACTATGATATCGGAATATAATGTCGTTATATACGCATTTGTATAATCTGTGCCTGATAGAAAAATCCTAAGTTTATTTGCGTACAAAATCTAGTTAATTGCAATTTACTAGTTCTCCGAAGGTTATAGGTTCGATTCTAAGTGTGCCTTAATGTTTGTTATGTCTTCCATTCCTTGGCTCTGTCAACCATATCAAGCTTTTGACAAAAGTTGATAACGAGAAAGTAATGTTATGAATGCGAAGATTATTTTTGTCCTTCTGTCTGTAATGCTGTCACGGCAAATCTCTGAATTGATTTTGATTTGAAGTCCAAATCCCACTTCGAAAAAGCCATGTACTAATGACTTTTTTCGAAGTTATGTATATTACTTTAATTACTAACTTGGTGAGGGAAACATCGTAAGGAAACCTACACATTCAGGCAACTGGATGTGAACCATGATCCAATACGAGCTCTGCGACGATTGCTGAGGTCCGATGGTCGAATAAAAACCTGACTCATCCAGGATCCATGGTCAAAGACATACTCCAGGCTTCTCTATAGAGTGGCGAGGACGAAACCTGGACTAAAGACAAGAAAAACTATTTACGTGATTTATTTATTTAAACTTTATTGCACAAAAAACAAAAAATGTACAAAAGGCGGACTTAATGCCGTTTGGCATTCTCTACCAGTCAACCAGCTGACCAAACAGAAAAAAACTTTAAGTTGGTGGTGCGATAAAGTGCACATGCATACTGACAAAATACATACATTACAAAAAAAAATGCGTAAATACATACAAGATACATACATAATAAACACTATAAATACATAAAATATATAATTAGGATATATACTGTATAAAAGTGATTCGAGGTTAAGCAAATTTTACTTTTATTAAGCAGTTCCCATGGAAGTGAATCCGCGGGCAGAATCTAGTGCACAAAAACGGGAGGAAAAATTATCGTACGATTGTTCAATCATAACGACAAAGGTTTTAAAACGTTTCATAATCGTCGTTATTAGGCAAAGGACTGACGTTGTCAGTCGCAAAGGCGGTATGGGAAGGGCCCTCACACGTCCCTTCACACAATAGGTTCTTTGTAGTGGATTAATTGATGAATCAGCCCTTAATTAATGGCGAATCAAAAGCACTTTTCGTCTATTCATGCAGTGGGAGTAGAATTAAATTTAAAGTAAAAATGAAGATATTTTTATATTTCCAGTAATATCATAGAAGTCTGACAGTTTATTTCAATTTCTGTGTTTATATATGAATATTCTTTGTATCAACAAAAATATTAAAAGAACTTAATGATAAAAAATATTAATTATGTAAGCATGAGCATGTATGTTTAGCTTAATATATTAAACGACTAGAGGCCGCCCGCGACTTCGTCCGCATGGAAACCCTATCAATCCCGCGGGAACTCTGGGATAAAAAGTAGCCTATGTGTTATTCTGGGTCTTCAGCTACCTACATACCAAATTTCATGGTAATCGGTTCAGTAGTTTTTGCGTGAAAGAGTAACAAACATCCATACATCCATACAAACTTTCGCCTTTATAATAGTAGTAGGATAGGATATTTATGCACACGCTATACCGCTCCAAAATTCATCTCTCCTCTCACGGGTCTACTGGAAGAGATTTTTATTGAAATAAGTAGCACCGTTGTACTACAATTACTGTATTATATGCTCCTGTATATAATTTACATACATACATATGGTCACGTCTATATCCCTTGCGGGGTAGACAGAGCCAACAGTTCCAGTCCAACGTTCAGCTATTTGGCTTAATGATAGAATTGAGATTCAAATAGTGACAGGTTGGACACAGGTTTGACACATCGCCTAAAAAAGAATACCAAGTTTGTAAGCCTATCCCTTAGTCGCCTTTTACGACACCATGGGAAAGAGATGAAGTGGTCCTATTCTTTTTTATATTGGTGTCGGGAACTACTAGTACATACATACATATTCACCTGACAATACATTTTAGCGGAGTAATACCAATCATATCAATATATTATTATAAGTTTTTGATAAAACTTTAGTATATTTTAACAGTGTTAGTTTAAACCTAAGACTAGGGACAACTTTGAGAACATTGCAAATTAAATTTCGTCTCTTTCCACGTCGGAAAAAGCAAGCATCTAGTTCGGTAACTGATGTTTAAGTTCAAAATGTTCAGATGCAAAGTTCTTATTCTAGAACGAACTGCTCTTTGAGCTTCTAATTGCGAAATATATTATATGTTCCCCTTAGAAGTAGTTTCATACATACATAAATAACGCGTCTTTCCCGAAAGGGTAGACAGATACCACCTCTTTCCACGATCCCTGCATACTTCTTTCGCTTCAACCACATTCATAACTCTCTTCATGTAAGCTCGTCGGTTTCGGGTACTCTTGACCTGATCTTTTGCTACAACATCTCCGATTTGATCAAGAAGAAGAGAAGTTTCAACTACAATTTTCATCACATCATATCTTCCAAATGGATGTCGTAAAGGTGACGAAGGGCGGGCTACATAAGCTTGGGATGGTAGGCTAGGCTAGCAACCTGTCACAATTTTCATCTCAAATACAACTTAACGTGGTTTATTTTTTTTTAAACTATCGTCTCTATCTACCCCTTAATAAAGACGTCATTATATGTATGCCTGTTAGAAGAAAGTACAATTGGTACAAGATTTCGTAGCAAGATGAAAGATGTTATCCCCCTTTACCTCTCCAAGGCGTGACTGATGTATTATAACTTGATAAAGAAACTGCCGTGTGGTTCCCGGCACCATTACAAAAAGAATAGGACCACTCCATCTCTTTCCTATGGATGTCGTAAAAGGCGACTAAGGGTTAGGCTAATAAACTTGGGATTCCTCTTTTAGGCGATGGGCTAGCAACCTGTCACTATTTGAATCTCAATTCTATCATTAAGCCAAATAGCTGAACGTGGCCATTCAGTCTTTTCAATACTGTTGGCTCTGTCTACCCCGCAAGGGATATAGACGTGACCATATGTATGTATAAAGAAACTGACTACGACAGTTCTGAAACGTGTTAAAGTGGACAACTTCTAACATCTAGTTGTGATGTCTTCTTTTAAGATTATGGACTTGAAATATCAAAGGAAACTGAAGAATAAACGATATAAGCATACATTTTCACATAGAAGAGAAAAAATATACCATAAAAATAATTGAATTGATTTTTCTATAAATTGATATCCTATACGACAATTATGTTAGTAAAATTGCATTACATACATAAATTACATATAGTCACGTCTATATCCCTTACGGGGTAGACAGAGCCAATAGTCCCGAAAAGACTGAATGACCACGTTCAGCTGCTCGGCTTAATGATGGAATTGAGATCCAAATAGTGACAGGTTGCTAGGCCATAAAAATAATCACAAGTATGTAAGCCTATCCCTTAGTCGCCTTTTACGACATCCTTGGGAAAGAAATGGAGTGGTTCTATTCTTTTTTGTATTGGTGCCGGGAACCACACGGCACTATTAGATACTACACACTATACACTAGAAAAATTGCAAACTTCAAATATTATACATAATTTTTAAAATTTCGTTTTGGGATTTGAGCAATAAAAAATATAAGGTTAACCAAGTTTTATTTTATCAAATATTCATGTTACTGATCTTGAAAAGAGCAACTTTTACGTCACTTTCAATTAGTACCGTCAATTTGAAAGAAAAATTTAATAAAATTTTACGCTAAAGAAAATTTTCTGGGAAAAATTATTACGAATCCAAGATAACTTTAGAGTTTTTATCAGAAATATAAACCTTTCAATCAATATTATCACAGATTTTCCCATGTATAGTAAAAAGCGACTAAGGAGAAGGCAAAAAAACTTGGAATTCTTGTAGGCGATGGGCTAGCAACCTGTCACTATAAACATACATCTATATCCCTTGCGGGGTGGACGAAGCCAGCAGTCTTGATAAGACTGAAAGGCTACATTCAACTGTCACTATAAAAATCTCTTTTCAATCTTTTTCTATCATGACCTGATCGGGTTTTATGAATGTCTTAAATAAATAAAATTATTCGCATTTGTAATAACTCTTCACACTTTTGTGTGGGAAGTCGAGTATCATTGAATATAGACGATTTATTTCAATACGTCTTCGACTTCCTTAAGTATCACTTTATTTGAAATACTTCCATTATTATTTCACATGAGAAACGATACAGCAGACGATTTCCTTTTTCGTTGATGTTGTATGATAAACATTTTTGTAACAAATTTATCAAGTTCGTTTAGAAGAAACATAAACATTTTTAGTTACAAATCTTTATCCCAAACGGGGTAGATAGACTTACAATTTACATATAATCATGTCTATATCCCTTGCGGAATAGACAGAGCCGTGTTTCCGTGTAAATTGTGAACTGAGACTGACAGAACACGGTCAGCTGTTAGGCTTGATGATAGAATTGAGATTCAAATAGTGACAGGTTGCTAGCCCATCACCTTAAAGAAAAATCCCAAGTTTATTAGCCTATCCCTTAGTCGCCTTTTACAACATCCATGGGAAAAGGAGTGGTCCTTTTTTTTATTATAGTACTGGAAACCACACGGCACATCCATAATCATGACTCTTTTTATGCAAATTAACAGTAAATAGAATAAAACTAAGGCTTCAAACGAGATGATAATATAACCACAGTCAACTTTCTAAGCTTAAATCTGCCTTCGCATAGATATCGAGAGTTTGAAATTCATCACGATCCCACAAAGAATTTATCGGGGACGGAGAGATCGATTTGTGGTTTAAGTTACAAGTTACTGTAGAATTAAAACCTATTTTTTTGGCGTTGTAGCTGGAACTATGGTTATGGGCTCGACCGCCACAAAGGGAAGATCTTTCGCCATATTGTTATGCCTGGAGAACCGACGCTCCGACGATGTTGAAAGGAGGTTGTATATATATTCCAATATGTGAAAACTTTGATATCGCGATTTAGCATACTCGCTGTTATTCGCTGATAACGTCGCGTGCTTGGCTGTTGGCCTTGGCCATTTTGGTTATTGTCTTCTAAAAACTTCCCCTTTCTGTTTCTCTATGGAGTGTATAATATTTTAACAAATTATTAGATAAACTTCATGAGCGCCAGTGCTTGAACTCTTTCTTATTATATGCTTTCTATATTTGTACGAAAATTGGACTAAATTTCCTCGTACGTACAGCCGTAATACCATACTTTACTGCGTACACAGACCGAACTATATTTTCGGCATAGATATTAAAACGTCAGAAAGGCTATGTTCACTAAAATTAAGTGGTTAATCATAAAATGTATAATATACCGTTATTCATATAAGTAAATACTCAAAGTTCATCATAATTTACCCATAAAGGAGTGTTCAAACATTCGCAAACATATATCGAACTATGCAATCGGCTTATAACTTGGACCACAAAGTTTCGAGAACAAGTAGACGCCTACAAACTCGGGGGAGCTCGTCGACGTGCTAAAAACACGCATTATCTGCCGACGTCGAGTTATTTCAAAGTTATTGTTATGTAGTGCACTGGCGATATTGATTTATTCTTTTTTTTTTCGTTGGCTTGTTGTTGCTGGCTGAATTTCTTATCGAGGGAAGGAGTCTAGTGTTTTTTTTTTGTAGAGTAAATTCTTTATGGATTCTCGATCGTCTTTTTTTTAAAATTGTTGCAATGGAGTTCAGGTTTAATGTTGCTGCCTGAATTCTTAGTGGAAAACAGCTTGAGTATGTAAGCGAAGTGATTTGTTTTTTTATGTCGTTTGTTATCCCATGAACTAGTGAAAAATCTATTACCATTAGTTCTTAAACTAATATTCAATAATACTGATAATTGTCCTATTTTTATAGATTCACTAATGTTAAGCTCGCCTATACAATATATGTAGGTTTTGAAGATAAATAACTGCATCCCCATTTTGTTGGCCTTTAAAATCGTAGTCAAAATTTGTGGCTACCAATTTAGTCCAAACAGTTCATTTACCAAAACAGAGTATTATAAACTGCGTGTAAAACGGCGTTTATTCTAATATTCTAAATCAAAATTAATGGAATGCGGTGCAGGAAAACCAATATGGAACGCGAAATTTAAACGTCGAATCTAAACGTCAAATTAAACTGTGGTCATTATTAATTAATTTTAATTGTTGGTTATGAGTTAAATACCTACAATTTACATACATGCATTTAGTCATGTACATGTCCCTTGCAGGGTAGACAGAGCCAACGGCCTTGAAGAGACTGATGGGCGACGTTTAGCTGTTTGGCATCATGGTGGAATTGAGATTCAAATAGTGACAGGTTGCCAGCCCATCACCTAAAAAAATAATCCCAAGTATACATACAAGCCTATTCCTTAGTAAACATACAAATATGACCATTTAAAACAAAGATAGGTATTACGGTAAAAAGTATTACGATAAAACGCCACATAAACAATAATCAAGGAAAAGAAAAGAAACAAAAATCCTATCAGTCATGTTAAAAGATACATTTTTTCATAAAATCGCCGATCAGAGCTAAGCAGAAAGTGATTTATGATGAGGTTTCAAAAGATCTTCAGCGGGTAGACTTTCCCAACTTTTTCTTACAAAACTTCCTGTCTTGTTCTCTTGTCAATCGATGAGGCATCAATCCCCTAAGAAAAAGTAAAAAAAAATAAAGACTCTAGAAGAAGAATTTTTTTAAGTACTAATTACCTTAACGAAATTTAAATAACATTAGTTAGGCATGTAGCAAGTAATGAAAAAGTAAGTTTGTTCGATTGTAAATTAGTTAATGTCTAAATTTCTTACATTAGTTCACTTAATTGTTTTTTTTTTAAATACAATACAGGATTGTGTTCCTAAATAAAAGAATTTATTTATTCGACGTATTATGGTTTTCATACTTCCGCCTTGAACAATTGCTGTGGGGAAATTTTTTAATTAAATTTAATAATACTTATAATAAGTTTAATATTTACAAACTGACTAATTTCTAAAATAAATTTAAGATTGGCTCATTGATGAATTCATTATCATATTATTATAACCATTTATATACTCTACCGCTTCGAGGAGGCACGATTTTATGCACGTACATATATAAAAATATATAATATCGTTTTCGTCCCTTCCGGGGTAGACAGAGGCAACAGTCTAAACCAGACAGAAAAGCTGTAAAATAAATCTTAAATAAATGTCATCTGCATGGTTACCAGCCCACCTCCTAAAAAGAAGCATCTTGTGTTTATTAATAAGCCTTAGATAACATATCAATATCTATTTATTAAAGATTTTTTTTGATAGCATGCTCCGTCTTTACTTTTTACACTTTCTCTGTCGAGCCCTCGTTGACGTGACAAATATTAAACGCCCAAGTCTTGTGAAGTTTCTCAAACTTCAAACATGATTTTAAAAGGAAAAAAAAATTAACGGTCCCCCAGCTAGTCTCACGGATGATTAACACCTAATCTTTGTTATCGGACTTCGGGAGATTGTTAATTATTTTTAATTACGTTAGCAAGACTTGTTTTCTCATCATTGGGCGTCTCTTATTTCTTTATCATCGTTAATTATGACCGTGTTAAAATTGTAAACTTCTTGTACAATTTTAGAAATTAACGTTGATGATATTATTAATGTACGCAACCGAATATTAACCAGAACATAGATAGATAGATAATATACACATTTTTTCTGACCGGGTTTCACCGACCGTGGTTAGAATTATTGATAATGCAGCGTGAAAGTTTCAAGCCAATGATAAAAAATTAATATTAATTAGTAATTTGAAGTAACTATTATTTGGGAGTCGAAAGATCAAAATTAGTTGTGACGACCTAACAATCATTGCCAGCCATATCCGCGTTGCCTCTATGGATGAATAAATACATTTTAATTTATGGCTTTACTAGAGCCCGTGTACTCTAGCATAAGAAAAATTCCGTAAATTCCCATTCCCGCGGTATTTAGGGAAATCTTCTCATGGTGCACTTCTGGGCCACATAAGGAACTTATACGCTAATTTTCAGTCACCGAGTAACTTGTTTACATACATACAATAAAGCCTCTTTCCCGGAGGGGTAGGCGGAGACAACATCTTTACACTTGCCACGATCTCTCCATACTTCCTTCACTTCATCCACATTCATAAGTCTCTTCATGCAAGCTCGGCGGTTTCGGGTACTCTTGACCTGACCCTTTGCCAGGACGTCATTAATTTGATCAAGATACGTTCGTCTAGGCCTTCCCACTCCGACCTTTCCTTCCACACTCTCCTTGTATATCAGTAACTTGTTTCATTCAGTTTAATGTCTTTTTCAGGTAAGTCTCGATTTGTCGATGACACAATCAAGGAGGACCCATGTCTTACTGGTAGGCCTATGTATAATATATATTTTTTTTATGTTAATACCTTTTCAGGCTAAGTATTCAGAAAATAAAATAGTCATGATTTTAAAGAATATCAAATTTTCCTTTTAAATATCATGTGATGATAAACTACAGTTAATTAAACTACTTTAAAAATACATACATCCATCTCAGTTTGGTCCAAAGGTTCGACTGGCAGAGAATGCCTTGTGGCATTAAATCCACCTGTTGTACATTTTACGTGCATAAAGTTTAAATTAATAACGGCCTCTGTGGCGTAGCGGTAATACGCTTGTCTGTGACATCGGAGGTCCCGGGTTCGAATCCCGGCCAGGGCATGATGTGAAAAGAACTTTTTCTGATTGGCCTGGGTCTTGGATGTTTATCTATATTAAGTATTTATTATAAAATATGGTATCGTTGAATTAGTATCTCGTAACACAAGTTTCAAAGAACTTACTTCGAGACTTACTCAATCAGTGTAATTTGTCCCGTATATATTTATTTTATTTATTTATATTTATTTATTAATAAAAAAATAAGAATATTATAGTCGTATATAAAAATTAATATTATTAAATACGTATGAGTTATATGTATGTATTGTATGAGCGAGAATGACAAAAATAACCCCTTAAACTCGTAATAATTAGAAAATCTATTTATAACTTTAAATTGGTTACTATATTATGAATTGACACAAACATATGACAAACACTTCATTTTCTTCAATTACCGGTCATTTAAAAAAGCTTTTAATTAACTTTTATCTATTAGTTCCACATAAATCCTTTAATGACACTAATAAAACGCGAAGCAGTAAATCCGCACTCAAAAGCTATTATTTAATCGTACGAACTTGACCAATTTTCGTAACTCCGTAAGTCTTTGCATTATTTATCATCAAAGCATCACTTTAAAAACCATGGCTCCCGGCGGGACCGTCTCGCCTTACAAGTTACGACCTAATTACAAGCTGGCTTTCCTGTGGCCTTTAATAAGTAATACTAGGCGTAACGCCTACATTTGTAAGGCCACTTACACGATATTGCAGCTGAATTAAATTAGCTGGTGACGTGTAAATAAATCCTTAAGTTAACCAATTGCATACAGGTAATCACGTTTATATCCCTTGCGGGGTAGAAAGAGCCGGCAGTCTTGAAAAGTCTGATTGGCCACGTTCAGCTGTTTGGCTTAATTATAGAATTGAGATTCAAATTCAGGTTGCTAGCCTGTCATATTGGTCCTGTCTTTTTCATATTGGTGTGAGGAACCACACGGCACTTCATACCATTACCAATTCATTCTTACATAGAATCAATACTAGTAATAAACAAAATGCGAGTAACAGTTTATAATAAAGGAAAATGTGAAAAGCGGCTTTACCTACAACGTCATAAGGTATGGAAATAAATAAAAAAATATATAAAACCAATCATCTCATAATACAAAAAAAATTATTTAACAAACTTTCCTTATAACACTCAGAAAACCAATAGAAAACTTGCAATCATTCTTACTCTACTCTACGTTTACAACATAATAATGAAAGGAGGTAAAACCTTCTATATATACATATATATAAAGACCGTATCGTTTAGCGAAGTTTTTGCTAACATCCCTCCACAGTTAACCTAAGTTTCGCCAAGTTATTTCAGTTCGTGCTATCATTACAGCCAATCGTGACTGTGTTGATTAATTCATTGGAATAGTATACAGGGTATTGTCTTTTTATATATTTTTTTCTTCCTTTTTTATGCCTTCTCAATGATAAATGGAGTGAATTTTCTTTTGTTCGGATAATATGAGTGCTTGAGTGCGTTCGGAGAGAAAATGTGAGAAAGTTTTGTACAATTTATGAGTTGCTATCGCGTGAGTATTTAACTGTGAATGTTTTTGGGCGGAGAAGCGAAAGTTTTGCAAGAATTACTTATATTCATTCAGACTTTCGCAGATCAGACCCGCAATCAGTCGATGTTTAATTTAAGAGATTAATCTTTTTTGAGTGCCGTGTAGCTCCCGATACCAACGAAAAAAAAAGAATAGGACCACTCTATCTCGTTCTCTTGGATGTCGTAAAAGTCGACTAAGGTAAAGGCTTATAAATTTGTTATTCTTCTTATAGGCAATTGTCTAGCAAATTGTCACTATTTGAATCACAATTATATCATTAAGCCAAACAGCTGAACGTGGCCTATCAGTATTTGCAAGACCGTTGGCACTGGCTACCCCGCAGGGGGTATAGACGTAATTATATGTATGTACGTAAGTAACAACGAGCAAAACAATATAATTTTGCCCAACGCTAGGTTACTAGGTCTGGCCGAGTCGTAAAAATGCCAGCTATGTGATACATTGCCTCTGCAAACGACCCTTCGTCGTATTTTGACTGATAAGAGCCGTAATGTAAACGACACATATATTTATTTTAACATATTTCACGAGAATGGCCAGGGTAAACTATTTTACGTAACAAGTTTGTGGGTTACCTTATTTGGTTTTATTTATTTTGGAGTTCTTTTTCACATTTTTATTGGTTTTTATTGGCAGATAGCTGAAGTTTGATTTCAGTTAAAAACCTAATTGATAGTTATTGATAAAAGAAAAAAAACACAAACTAATTTTATCACATTTTTACTAACGGAAATTTTGCAAGAACTTTAATACTATATTACATTTGTTTGTTAGAATAAAATAACATTTCATCTTATTAGTTCTCCATAACACACTTCTTCGACAATTTTTAGGACAGTTAGAAAAAATATTTTAATAATTTATATATTTATTTATTTAAAACTTTATTGAGCCTCAAAGTAAGAAAAGAAATATATACAAATGTTATATACTTATTTATTTATTTAAACTTAATTGCACAAAATACAGTTGTTTAACATAATTGGCGGACGTAATTCTAGAAGCATTATCTATCAGTCAACCATTGGGTCTTACAGGGAACTACATACTTATATTTAATTTTAAAATATATATAAATATAAATACATACAGGACAAATTACACTAATTGAGTTAGCCTCGAAGTAAGTTCGAGACTTGTGTTACGAGATACTAACTCAACGATACTATATTTTATAATAAATACTTATACAGATAAACATCTAAGACCCAGGCCAATCAGAAAAAGTTCTTTTCTCATCATGCCCTGGCCGGGATTCGAACCCGGGACCTCCGGTGTCACAGACAAGCGTACTACCGCTGCGCCACAGAGGCCGTCAAAAACTAAAATATCGTTACACAAACAGACATGTTAAAAAAAACCTATTTCTAGATTGAATCCATCAGGTAGTTGGGATGGAAGTTTGTAAAGATGAGGATAAAGTACACAAAACCTAAACAAATTTGCGCAGTTCCGCTATTAGAAATAGGATATCTGTGAAGAGATGTTACCTTCTACATGTTCGGATATATTTTAATTCACATTATGGACACAGCTGAAATATTCGATTAAAGAAACTGCATACATACATCAATCATGCCTCTTTCCCGGAGGGGTAGGCAGAGACTACATACTTTCCACTTGCCACAATCTCTGCATAATTCCTTCGATTCATCCACATTCATAACTCTCTTCATGCGAACTCTTATCAGATCCTTCCACTTGTCACCAACCTTGCATACTACTTTTGCTTCATCCACATGCAAGCTCGCCGATTTCGGGTACTCTTGACATGACTTAAATGCAACTATAATATATAATTAAATAAATTGTGTACTACATAATATAATCACGGCTTCATACCTTACTAAGATAAAGCCACAGTCTCGAAAGTTCAGCTGTATGGCCTAATGATGGAATTGAGATTCAGATAGTGATAGGTTCTAGCCCATTATTGTTTACAATTTGCAATACGTTTCCCTCGTCGTGAGTATTGGTACAATAAAATTACACGACTTATGTAAGCCATCCTGCTTAACTTAATCTTGAGTCTTTTGAAAAGATTTTCTTGTTTATAAGTAGTTTTAGCATCAGTACATATACATAATAAGGAATGTAGTGAAAAAAAAAATCTGTATGACACAAAAGTCATTACTCAAATTATTCCAATTCAAACATTGGGTAAGTAATTTATTTCGTCATTCATTACTTTCCTTTCCATATTATATAATGTGCCAAAGAAATAATTACAGCGTCTGACAAGTTCCATAGCGCTTTTACTTCGAATCGACCAATCGAAAAACCTCAATATAGTGCGATTACATTTCTGATGAACTTGATTCAGTCACTGAGTTCAAATAATCTTGTGAGAAGTGACTTTGTGTAATGGTCCCTAGTGACCTTTTAAGATCTTTAGTGCGAAATAAGTTTTTCTCTGAAAATATCTTTAGTTGTCTAGCTTAATATAGACCGAATATTCTGATTACAAACATACATACATATAATCACGTATATATCCCTTGCTGGGTAGACAGAGCCAACAGTCTCGAAAAGACTGATAGGCCACGCTCAGTTTTATGATGAAATTGAGATTCAAATTGTGACAGGTTGCTAGGCCATCGCCTCAACCTCAAGTTTATAAGCTTATCCCTTAGTCGCCTTCTACGACATCCATGGGAGGAAGTTCTATTCGAAATTGCCCCAAAACCACGCGGAACTACAGTTATTTATTTGCATAAATGCATTATGCGGTAAACCATGCATATGCTAGACAGTTTATTTCAAAGACGTATAAAATAATATAAACAAAACCGTCACAGAGCAAAATTCTGAACAAGATCCCCAAAAACTCTGGCCAGTCGATATAATAACATCACATAGAATTCGTTACGAAGCGGTGAAGGTTGCCCGTGACGTCACGGTACCCACCTCCCCCCGTCTCCCTACCGTTTTTAAATAAAAAGGAACCAAATTGGATGATGAATTTTTACTTGCAGATTAGCTTTTTGCGTTCGAACGAGTGTTGTCATTGATTCTTGTAATATATGTATATATTTTTTGATTGCATCAAAAATGTGTTTACGGAATTATAAAATTAAATGTCACTCGGCTCTTGAAGTTATTCCTTCTCTTTTATATAAGTTCAAGTTGAAAAGGTTATACCTGTTACTTATAAATAACTTATTATTATTCCAAAATATAATCACGTCTATATCTCTTGCGGGTCAGACAGAGCCCACAAAAACTGAACAACATTGCTCAAAGATGGAATCGAGATTCAAATAGTGACAGAAAAAAATTATCCCTAGTTATAAGCCTTACCCATAGTCACCTTTTAAAATATCCATGGGAAAGATATGGAGTGAACCACACGGCACTATTAATTATTCCTGAAGATCAATTTCATTCCTAACATTTGTCGATCTGTAGCAAAAGCTCCACCAAAATCAAGCTTTCTTCTTCTTAATCATTCTAAGCAAATCATTAATACTAATCAATATGACTTGAGTGAGTAAAATTATATTGATATTAAATTCTTATATTTCCTGAGCAGATACATTAAAATATACTCGTATTAATAGCGGACTGTAGTGAGTCGCTTACCATTCGGCTTATCGGCTCTCAGACACACACGGTACTTGCCACCATGAACTGCTGTCCAAATTCTGTGATGGCGGCATTTGTGCTAGAGACGACATAATACTACCTTCTCTTTCACTCTTATACATATACTACACGGATAAAAAAAGAAGAAGTGCCGTGTGGTTCCCGGCACCAATACAAAAAAGAATAGGACCACTCCATCTCTTTCCCATGGATGTCGTAAAAGGCGACTAAGGGATAGGCTTACAAACTTGGGATTCTTTTTTAGGCGATGGGCTAGCAACCTGTCACTATTTGAATCTCAATTCTATCATTAAGCCAAATAGCTGAACGTGGCCATTCAGTCCTTTCAAGACTGTGGGCTCTGTCTACCCCGCAAGGGATATA
Organism: Amyelois transitella; assembly: GCF_032362555.1. Lineage (NCBI taxonomy): Eukaryota > Metazoa > Arthropoda > Insecta > Lepidoptera > Pyralidae > Amyelois > Amyelois transitella. Next base: position 2,194,001 of record NC_083519.1, on the reverse strand, counting down.
GACGTGAACATATGTATGTATGTATGTATAAAAAAAGAAAACACAACAAAACAATCTAAATCTTATATAATAGACGTCGGCAGCATTCTAACTTGCCCATAAAAATGTCAGCTGCCCTCTTGTAAGGACTATTTGTAATGGAGGTAGTCCACTGAAAGAGAAAAAATAAGCAGCGATATTTATTAAGTACTAGACTTGCACTAGATTAAGAAACATTTAATCTCTGCCTAACCCTACGGGAAAAAGGCGTGATTCTATGTATGTATGTAAAGTAATGATTTTGTATAGTTATAAACAGTACAAGACGAGCAACGTTTTCATACAATCATAAAAAATGGCAGTCCCATAACTCCTCTCTTTCACTCATACCTTTCTCTCGCTCACACGAGTGTGTCTCACATGAATGTTAGCACTAGTCTAGACACTCGTCTAGAAACTAACGTACATCCGTGCTAACATTCATCATCTCTTTAAAAAACATTCACTTATTTATTATAAATTTTGAAGCTGCTATTTAATATTAAAGAAGGCTTACATACATACATAAAATCACGCCTCTTTCCCGGAGGGGTAGGCAGAGACTACCTCTTTCCACTTGCCACGATCTCTGCATACTTCCTTCGTTTCATCCACATTCATAACTCTCTTCATACAAGCTCGGCGGTTTCGGGTACTTTTGACCTGACCCTTTACCAGGACGTCCTTAATTTGATCAAGATACGTTCGTCTAGGTCTTCCCACTCCGACCTTTCCCTCCACACTCTCCTGCAGTGAAAGAAGATTTTCAAGTCGCTTAATTATCAATCGCTTTCACAGGAACACCGCCATTAGGTCTCGAACTTGCAGAGCTGTCACGTCACTTACAAACTATGTAATATAAATGGTATTCTTTTGTTTGTCCGGTCGTAAATCAATGACGGAGCCAATCGGACTCAATACATTTGTCGTTGACATTTTATTTATAACTTCATGTTTTAGTGTTATTACGAGTTTCATGTTTCCGTTTAATGTTACATACATTGTGCCGTGTGGTTCCCGGCACCAATAGAAAAAAAAATAGGACCACAGCATCTCTCTTCCATGGATGTCGTAAGAAGTGGCTAAGGGCTAGGCTTCAAACTTGGGATTCTTCTTTTAGGCGATGGACTAGCAACCTGTGTCACTATTTGAATTTCAATTCTACCTTTAGGCCAAACAGCTGAATGTGGCCTATCAATCTTTTCAAGACTGTTGGTTCTATACACCCCGCAAGGGATATAGACGTGACTATATGTAAATATGTATTTTTATACAGAAATCTTTTTTCAAGAATTTGATATCTATCCAAAGTTTGATTGTCTCTCGCGATCTAATACGGCTTTGTAACCGCGAAATCGTTAAAAGACCCCTTCAAAATTCCGTATAATCTTTAGCAATGGCCGCCTTCAATTGTCTAAGTAAAGTTTTTTTTAACCTACTATTCTCTTTAAAAGTAAAGCTGTATTTGAACATGACCTTTCATCTTTTAAGAAGATTATGATAACGTTCATAAAAAAAAACCAATTGTTTTCGTAACGTGACGTCAAATTCTTATCAGCTCATTGCGTTATGTGTTTATCACCCTTAATTATCGATTAAGCTACAAAATATAAATTAAGATGTTTAATTTAAATTTTCTTGTTTTCTTTTCAAATTAATCAATAGCTGTATCGTAGGAAAACGCTGTTAAAAAAAAATTTGTTCGTGATATGACATCACGCGGACATTGACATAAATTATTCAGATACGAATGAAAAATTACTTAAACAGTTATTTAGAAAAAAATACTGAAGAAAAAATATATGACCGTTTTTGTAAAAAAAAAAACACTTAATATTTTTTACTCTATCAAAAAAAAATTTGTGACAATTTAAAAAAAAATGTTAACTTAGCCAATTGATGGAACGTTATCTTTATTGGGACAGTCTGATCCCATTTTGCTGGGTCTAATCGTGAAGCATGGACCAATAAGAAACTCTTTGGAGTTAAGTTACATTAGCCGTTTTTTCTGGACTAATAAAAATGCCAATGTAAACTTAACTCGGCCTTATGGGATAGTCTTGCGACTAAGTGGTTTATCAGGGACTTTGTAACCGACTGTATTAAGGAGTGGGTACTATACTTTGATACGCACTTGTAATTATGAAGACGAAGACTTGTAATATGGACCTAAAATGAAGGTACTAACATTCTTTTAGTTCCGTAAATACATTAATATAGTCGCGTCTATATCCTTTACGGGGTAGACAGAGACAACAATCTAGTAAAGGTTGAAATGCCACGTAAAGCTATGTAAGTTAATGATGGAATTGAAATTCAAATAGTGATATGTTGCTAGTCCAACGCCTACAAAAAGAATCCCAAGATTACTAATCTTTCCCGTAGTAACCGTTTACGATATCCATGTGAATGATATGGAGTGGTCCTTTTCTATAGTGCAGGGAATCTTACGGTCTAAGTTTTAGATCCACTGTATGTATATAAATAAATAACAAAAATGTATTTAGTATATATACGGAGCAAATATTTATATTAAAAAAGAATAAATAATTTTAAATAAAAACAAAATTTAAATGACATTGAATAAAAATATTTAATAATTTAAATCATATTTAAATAAAAATAAAAAGTTGTCACATCGAAGTTCTTTTATTCATTAAGTCCAATAATTCACTCCTTCACATTTAATCAAAACCACAAGTAATCACATCATATAAGCTCACAAAGTGCTATACATACATACATACTCAGTATATCATGCAAAGGCAAGTTTCACAACCGGTCAAGCGTGAGTTTCGCTGACAGAATATTTCGGCATTACAAGTGTGGAGTCAGCGATGCGTGAAGTGCTCCAGCAATTTCGCAAGATGAACCAACGACGGCCGGTTTTATTTCTCGGACGTGTCATGTATAATTTCTTTTCTTTTAACGTGGAACGCGTGAACGTGGAATATTTGTGATTTACTTTGTATAGGAATTCCTGTTCTATTTTAGTAAATTGTTTATTATTTACATACATATAATCACGTCTATATCCCTTGCGGGGTAGACAGAGCCAACAGCCTTGTAAAGACTGATAGGCCACGTTCAGCTGTTTGGCTCTAAGATAGAATTTATTATTTAATATTTATTTGAATCTTTATCGATTTAACCAGCTGAATGTAGTGTTTCGATCTTGTCTATTGGCTCTGTCTATCCCGTAAGGGATATAGAAATATTTAAAGAGATTAATCCTGTCTTATCCTTTGCGGTTTAGACACAGCCAACAGTCTAGAAAATACTAAAATGCTACAACCAGCTGTATGGATAAATGAATTGAGATTCAAATAGTAACAGGTTGCTAGCCCATGGTCTACAAAAATAATTTCAAGTTTATTACTCCCTTAATCCACATCCATGAGAAAGATCTAATCTACACGTTTTATAAAAGTAATTTTATCGACGTTCAAAGCCCCGTAAGCTAGTTGGAAATTCGTCGCTATATCTAACACAGAATCAGCGTAATGAGAATTGACGTATAGGGATTAACACAGTGCGGCCACTTTGCCGAGTCGCCGCCCGAAAACTCGACTAAACCCGCAGAATCGATTGTCAGTTGCAGCGATATCGAGCTTCGAATCGATTGACTACGATATCGGTTAATGATGAAACACTACGTCAGATGAAACATTGAGTTTGGGAGTACTGACGTTACAATGGCGTTGATATATACATACTTATATGTTTAAAACACGCCTCTTTGCTGCCAATATCTCTGAAAACTTCTTTCTCTTAATTTACATTCATCATGCAGTGTATTTATTTATTTATTTATTTATTTATTTAAACTTTATTGCACAAAATACAAATGTATAGCACAATTGGCGGACTTAATGCTAGAAGCATTATCTACCAGTCAACCATTGGGTCTTACAGAGAACTTAATGTGGGGTTAAACTAAATAAATATATTTATACCTACACAAAATATAAAATAAAATAATTATAATATATATACATAAAAACTACAATAGATAAACAATATACATAAATAAATAGGTGCAGCGATTACCGAAATGAGTGAAAAGGCGATATTAAATACCCTCGCGACTCAAGAAAAACCTGTATACCCGCGATTTGAAACTAGAACGACTTGGGGATGTCCCGATGGACTCAGGAAGTGAATTCCAGAGCCTAACAGCCATAACGGCGAAAGAATTGGAGGCAATACCTGTACGGTGAAAAGGGATAGCAAGAGTTAACTTATTTGAAGAACGTAGGACTTTTTCGTGAGTAGAACTTAATAGTTGGAAGTCTTTTTTAAGATAGTCTGGGGCAAGCTGATTATTGAGAATGGTATAAAGCTGACATAAAATGTGAAGATTTCTACGGTTACGGATGGGGAGCCATTTTAGCTGAGAACGGTATTCAGAAATATGATCGTACTTCCGAAGGCAGAAAACAAACCTGATACAATTGTTTAGAAGACGTTCTAATTTGTTGAGATGCTCTTCAGTTAAATCCAGATAACACACATCAGCATAATCAATTATAGGCAGAAGAAGTGCATGGGTAAGCAAAATCTTCGTCTTTGTTGGAAGAAAATGTTTTAAGCGTTGCAGATAATGCAGAACACTGTAAACTTTCCGACTGGTTGCAACAACGTGTAAATCCCAATGTAAGTTGGTATCAATATGTAAGCCAAGGTTTTTAACAGTCGTACTAAATTCAATTATAGTTCCGTCAAAGATCAGCGGTGGCAAAGTGTTAATGTCAATATTATTAATCTGATAGAAACTGCCAACTACTATAGCCTTTTAACATTAACAGAAATGCCAAATCGATTAGACCAGTCTAGAACTCCATTTAAGTTTTGATTCAGCAAATCAATGGCCTGTTCCATGTTATCAATATTCGTCTGTACATAAAGCTGCAAGTCGTCAGCATAGAAGTGATAGGAACAGTTAATATATGATGAAAGCAAGTTTATGAAAACTGAGAACAAAATAGGAGACAAAATACCGCCTTGTGGGACGCCAGCTTTCAATTCGCACCAATCTGATTCATCCGTACCGTTACGAACCTGTTGCCGGCGTCCATGAAGATAACTGGAGAACCAAGAAATCACTGAAGAAGAGACGTTGCAACGGGAAAGGGTGGTTAAAAGGATATCAATGTCAACAGTATTAAATGCGTTACTAAAGTCTATTAATACTAAAATTGTGACTTGTTTATGTTCCATGCCCGTTCTAATGTCCTCTGTAACTCGAAGAAGTGCAGTGGTGGTACTATGCGCCGGCCTAAAACCAGATTGATATTTGTTTAAAAGGTCGTTATCAAGTAGATGTTTTGATAACTGGTTAAAGGCAGATGCTTCTAGAACCTTCGATAAGAATGAAAGTATGGAGATAGGACGTATGTCATTCAGATGAGTAGGATCTGGGATTTTTGGGAGAGGACGTACATAGGCCATATACCTATACATAGGTGTAATTTCCGGCACCAATATAAAAAAAATAGGACCACTCCATCTCTTTCCCACGGATGTCGTCAAAGGCGACTAGGGCAAAGGCTTACAAGCTTGGGATTCTTTTTTAGGCGATGGGCTAGCAACCTGTCACTATTTGAATCTCAATTCTATCATTACGCCAAATGGCTGAACGTGGCCATTCAGGCTTTTTAAGACTGTTGGCTCTGTCTAACCCGCAAGAGATATAGACGTGACCATATGTATGTATGTATGACTCTCTTAATGCAAGCTCGTCAGTTTCCGGTTCTCTTGTCGTTACAATGTTAGCAGTAACTAAAAAGCTGATAATCATGAAAGCATGATTCTGTATTACATATTTACTTACGGGGTAGATAGAGCCAGTATTATCGGAAAGACTTACGACTGGCGTAGGCTACGTTCAAAGCGAGTCCTGGAACCTATTCTGATGACGACATAATGCTAACCCATCGAGTAAAATTATAGAATTTCAAGATAAAAGTAGAAAAACTGCAATAAGTCTTAAATGTTTTTTCATAGAAAAGAAAGGTTATTGTTCGTTCAAAAGTGGACTTGAGTATTCTGGGATCGCCTCCAATGTGACCCCTGACCGGATATTTTCTCGCGAAAAAAGGATTCTGATACTCGTTCTGTAAACGAAAATTGCAAGCCTTGAAGGGTAATGAAGGAAAAACATTTTTAAGATTAGATTCTTTGCGTCAACATTAAACATTTTTATGTTGAAGTCGAGAACTGTTCATGTGCTGATTAATGTATCTTTTATTACATACATATGTACATATAATTAAGCCTACATCCCTTACGGAGAAGACAAAGCCAACAGTCTTGAATAAACTGAAAGCTCAGCTGTATGGCTAAATAATGGAACTAAAATTAAGTAGGTTACTATGTAAAATTGCTATATTATATACATTTTTGGACAATCGACTTGCAACCTGTCACTTTTTGAATCTCAATTCAATCATTAAGCCATACAGTTGAACGTAGCAGCCTATTAGTCTTATCAAAACTGTTGGCTCTGTCTACGGCCCAAGGGATATAGCAGTATTTATGTGTATATATATGTGTGTGTGTGTGTGTGTGCATGTGTGTATGTGTGTGCGATTGTGTGTGTGAGCTAATATTGTTAAAGCACTATTAACTTACAGAACCTCCTTTTTTCGACTCCAATATCCCACCATTACTAACCCTAGTAGGTATTCTTTCTATTCTGCCTATAAAGTGTATGACACAGACCTATATCATTTGATTGTACTGAATGAGCCATGAGATATGTTATGTCTACTGCTTTGTTGTTTGTTTACATCGGGGTTAATGAGCCGTAAACTTTTGTAGTGGTTTCTGGCTATAGCTATGTTATGGGATGTAACTGAGGTACAGATTATAAACCGTGTTGTCTATGGTATACGACAGTTATTAAAAGTAATCAGTAAATGTTGTTTTTTGATATGAATAATAAAATACTGTATATTTGTAGATGGTATGAGCATACAGAATTATTAAAATATAGAAGGTAATACGTTGTTCTTTTATGAATTCTTAAATATCAGTGAGTATTTGTAGAAGCGTTATAAAAATAAGATTTATTTTATACCAAATTAATTTAAACTTTATACAATCGTAAAGACATGCTACATAAAAATAACTACTTTGAAGGTAAACGTATCCAATTAATAACTTGCTTTACTTATTTAATTGTTTTTAATTTATAAAATTAATAATTTATTATATTGTTTTTTATTCTGTCAATATTATAGTTATAATAATTGCATGAAAAAAGGCTAGGTTTAATTCCCACGGAAGCAAATCCCGCTGGAACAGTAACTAGAGGATAAATAAAAAAATTAACGATGCGCGAACACAGAGCACAGTGACGCCATCTATCTCAATAAATTTTCCTGACACGCCCAAACGTGAAACATTGAAAATGGCGCTTAACCCGGAAAAATGTGCGCAGACAGATGGCCGCCTTTTATATATACTGACGAAAATTAATTTGCTAATGCCGGGGATCCCCCGACAGTGACGGCATGGAATATCGAATGAAAAGTACATAACTTACATACATACATAATATACATATATATACATAAAATCACGACTTTCGCTAAGAGGTACAATATCTATCCACTTGCCACGATCCGGGCATACTTCTTTCGCTACATTCACACTTAGTCTCTTCAGACAAGTACTCTTTATTCTTGATAATATATATATAGGGATATTATATATAATGTCACAGCTTATATGACCTTATGACGAGTCTAGTCTATAAAAACTGAAAGTCCACGATTATCTGGACTGAATGGTGGAATTGAGTTTCAGATGAGTGACACGTTACTTGCAAGCCATTCGCCTAAAAAGAATCTACATAAATACAAATAATCACGTCTATATTCCTTGCGGGGAAGACAGACCCAACAGTTTAAGTTCAGCTGTTTGGCTTAATGATAGAATTGAGATTCAAATAGAAACAGGTTGCTAGCCCATCGCCTAAAAGAAGAATCTCGAGTTTAAAACAGACAGTCAAGTTCAAAACTACCAGATCAGCATAGAAGCTTGCACGAGATGAATGTGCTCCTATTACCTTAGTCGCCTTTTATGACATCCTTTGCAAAGGACTAGAGTGGTCCTATTTTTAGTGCCGGGAACCACACAGCAAATAATTTTTACAAATTTGTTATTTAGCTTTCTTTTTAAGTCGGATGCCAACATTTAACTACCGACGCCCCGACCCCAGTATCTTTAATTTTAGCAAAAGTAGAAGAAAAGTCGTTAATTTGGGTAGCGTCAAGCGTAACTATTGTTTCCTCAAAGTTGTTGCAAGATTCAGCAAACTAGCGAATTGTGCTAGGATGGGTGATGTTATATTCATATTCACAGACCATTCATTTTCTATATTCTGGGGTCTATTCATTTTCTCTTTTATCTCTTTGGTAATTATATATAAAAAGAGATAATTGAAAATACATTCTGCTTTGTCAATGTTCGTGAATAACCGAAATAGGTACTAGGAGAAACGTGTTATATTTTTTCATACGATTTCAAAAGAATACAAATTTTGATTTGACATCTTAATTTTTTTTTGGTTGTTTAAATATAATGCAACTAACGCTTAGGTATTAAAAGTATCAGGTGGTACCGGTATGTGAACTTAACTTTAAACTTTAGAGATCTATAAAGTTACCTCAGCTAAGACAAAGTCCATACAAACATGTTATTATTTACTTAAACTTCATCCAATAACAGTCATAAAATTCAAAATACTCAGAAATCTCTTGTTTACACGGCTTCCCGCTAGATATGAAGCGTCCCTTGCCAGTCACGTCGAACAAACATCCAGCCCCTAGTTTTTATATACAGGGGTCGTTGAACTCGCTCCTGAATATGAATGCTGTGGTGCGCCAATGTTGGTGCTGTTTGGCGAACGGGGCAAATGTTTGAGCAAACTTAAATAGCGAGATTTGTGTGATGTGAAATTTCGGCGTCGATAAAGAGAACATGTATGTTGTTTCGATTATAGTGTATTTTTTATGTATTTATATATTTACATAAGTACATCAAGAGAAAGATAAGAATAAACTTAAGCTGAAGAGAAAAAGATGAAGAGTTAGTTATGAGTAATATGAATACGTGTACGTTTGAACGTATTTCAATAAAAGTACCTGGGTGACCGATCGGTGCTAAGTTGAATTCGGAAAACGATAAAAATAATTAAAAACAAAAAATGCACCAAATATTCAGAAAATACATTAAAAAAATGTAAAAACACAAAATCGATAGATGATAAAAAGACCATGCATATTGTATTTATATGGTTTTGTTCAATGGTTTAACGGTGAAGAGGTACCAAACAAACTTACTTTCAAAACTTATTTTATAATATTAGTACGAATATCGTAAATTGTATGCGATATAAATAAATTTTTGAATCGGTTTCATAATATTTATAATGACTTATCAAATAAATCAGTTAAAATTATGTTATTAATTCCATCAGCAAGCCAAACAATTGTTTTCTCTGTCTACCCCGCAAGGGATATAGACGCGATTATATGTAGGTAAATTCTAGAAATAAGAATTATAAACCATGAAAAATGCAAAGCTTATTTGATTTCACAAAGTGGAAAAGTAATGAAAAGCCTCATAATTACTGAACCCAATTGGCCTTTGATGTTAAATTGAAATATTTTTTTCGGTCCCTTCGGCGCAGTGGTTAAGTTACAAAGTTTCGGATTCAAATGTCGATCTCATGTTATGTTACCAATTTTTCTGATTAGTGACTTAGATATAGTTAAGTGAAAATCGAGCTGAGTAAAGGAATGAAAGGTATATTTTGTCCTTCTTAGGACTCCTAATGACATATACATAAGACTATATTTCTACTTTTTTACTAATAATATAAATGTGAAAGTGCGTTTGTTGTCCGCCTTTCACGTCAAAACTACTAAACTAAACTCCATGAAATTTTACATATAAATAAATGTAGCGTGAAGTACGGAGAAAGATATAGAGTATTTTTCACATCAGCGAAGCCGCGGTCGAAATCTAGTAACACCATATAGTTAAATACTTTGTTAATTTACATCCAACTGCAAAAAGAGTGTTATGTTTTTGATGTTATCCTTTGGTCAGACAATTAACGTTTGATAAAAACAGAAGCATCCAGGGAATGTTCGTGGAAAAATTTAAACAAAATTAATGTTAAAAAAATGGGGTTTACTCTCTCAAAGGGCATTGTTGCTTTTATTTTGTTGTACGCTCTTGTTAATTTGAACTGACTTTAACATTATTTCAAACATCGCGTTTACTGTGGATTATATTATTTGCTTAAATTTTTTTTTACCGTGCCGTGTGATTCCCGGCACCAATAGTGCCGTGTGGTTCCCGGCACCAATACAAAAAAGAATAGGACCACTCCATCTCTTTCCCATGGATAACGTAAAAGGCGACTAAGGGATAGGCTTAAAAACTTGGGATTCTTTTTTAAGCGATGGGTTAGCAACCTGTCACTATTTGAATCTCAATTCTATCATTAAGCCAAATAGCTGAATTAGCCATTCAGTCTTTTCAAGACTGTTAGCTCTGTCTACCCCGCAAGGGATATAGACGTGACCATATGTATGTATTTCGCAAATACCTCAATCTAAAGTAACCACCAATTACAGCATTTCGAAACATTTAAAACGATTGGCGTATGTAATCACCCATGCCTGACCCTTTTGATCCCAAAGAAATCCTTTTTAAAGGCATTCAAAGGGACATGTAAGGGTATTTCGTTCATAAACACATTTTGCTTAACCTTGGCTCTTTGTTCCTAACAAGTGATTGTGAGCCGAAGAATTACGGTTACCACAAAGTGACCTTATAAACATAACGGCACGACTTTGAATCCTAAGGTTTCTTGAAAGTGGTTTCGTTAAATAGGTCAAAGGTTCGTGTATTGTATAAGCTTTGTTTACGAAAAGTGAGCAATTCATTGCATATTTATATTGACAAAGTACTTTATTGAACTTTGATAAGTTTATCTTTTTGATAACTTTTTTCGATCGTCGTAAAATGCAACTAAGGGATAGGCTTATACACTTGTAATTCCACTATAAGGCGATGGGCTAGCAACCCGTCACTATTTGAATCTCAATTCTATCATTAAGCGAAACAGCTGTACGTGGCCTTTCAGTCTTTTGATGACTGTTGACTCTGTCTACCCCGCAAGGGATATAGACGTAATTGTAATGTTACTCTTCTTTCTAAAGCTCTACCTGAAATATTTAATGTTTAAAGTGTTTCCCAAACATATTGAATTAATCACTTGATCAATACCTATCATCGAACTACAAATAAAGTTGTACAATTATACATATCGCTACAATTTGTCTATGGCAAATAAAAATCTTTGTTCAAACAATAGTGTTGACAGTGAAAAAAAAATATGCACAATAAAAACACGTGCCTATTCAGTGGCACGATTTCCATCGAAAAAATGTTGGATAACTGTCCATTTTTATCTGTAGTCACATGCCAATGATAAAGGAATTTGCGTAACGGAATAAAAATTAATTTCAGCGGCTTTTGTACGCGTCAAAACGTCAGTGAAATGACCAATATTTATTGACGTTTACATAGATTTATCTTAGAAATATTTTCAAAAATAATTTTTTTAAGTTAGTGGATTTTAAACATTTTTTTTTTACCGCAAGCTAAACAATTATGTGTAATAACTCTGGAGCTATCTTCGTTGTATGACACGCGCGACGCAGTTTTCATCGCGCGTTTAACTATCGCTATATATGAAACGGGACTGCGATAGTTTTTCGCACGTGCCTTGCTACAGCGTTTAAACGTCTTAAATTTGTTCATAGTACAGTCAACCGCATGTCAAGTAAACCTGCTAGAGACTATATAACACAGTAATAGCGGTGAGCTCATACTGAATTTGTGTTGATTAATTTGCTATAGTCTGTAAGTTAGCCTCGGCCTACCCCAAAAATCCAAATTCGATAATATCAAGGACTCAAGATTTCTACGATGCCGCATTACTAAGATTCCAAACAATAGTTACAGAGTAAGCTCCGCTCGCATTACAATAACAATAGAATACAAATGTATATTGACATGCCTGAGTCCTAAGGAATTCTGCCCTGCCATATAAGTTAATGGACAATTGAATATTCAGTGCTAGGGCACGTTTTACATATAGGAATTTATATTTTTTACTTTCAAAATTATAATAAAGTGCTTTTTTTCCCGAAAACTGGGTCATCCTTATTTGATGTTTTATGTATGTATATGTTTTTATATTTATAATGTATTTTATGTATCTTGTTTGTAATGTATGCATGCCGTGTGGTTCCCGGCACCAATACAAAAGTGAATAGGACCTATGGAGACCACTAAATCTCTTTCCCATGGATGTCGTAAGAGGTGACTAAGGGATAGGCTTACAAACTTGGGATTTTTCTTTAGGCGCTGGGCTAGCAACCTGTCACTATTTGAATCTCAATTCTATCATTAAGCCAAACAGTTGTATTTTCAAGAGTGTTGGCTCTGTCTATCCCGCAAGGGATATAGACGTGATAAGATGTATGTATGCATTCACAAAACTTCGATGATATTTCCCAAATTTCTTACGAAAACTTGATCGTGCAATAGAGTAAAAGTAGGTATATTATCATTAATAAGAAAAAAAAAAGTACAATGAAAATGAAAACATACACACTCATTTTTGCACGAGGGTCAAAAAAGGGTCTTGCCACACTTCACGACAATGACAAATTATTGTGAAAACTCTAGGAAAAGTGCGCATATGGCATTGTAAAGAGGTTTTTTTCGTAAAACTAACCACTATAAGCAGAGTATACATACTATCACGTCCATTATCCCTTAGGGGGTAGATAGAGCCAACAGTCTCGAAAAGATTGAAAGGCCACGTTGAGCTGTATAGTTTAACTAGCTGTGCCCGCAACTTCGTTCGCGTGGAATAGTTTTTAAAATTATTATTTTTTTCAAATTGTCCTTCATTTCTTTTCTCCTTATAGTTGCAGTGTGATTTTAAATAGTCTAAAGTCTTCCTCGATAAATGGTCTATTCAACGCCAAAAGAATTCGAACCAGTTGTTTCTGAGATTAGCGCGTTCAAACAAACAAACTCGTCAGCTTCATAATATTAGTATAGATGATGGAATTGAGATTATAGAATTCAAAAATATAATCACATCTACATCCTTGCGGGGTTGACATAAGTAACACTTTAGAAAAAAATACGGAACGATTTTTTCACCACGTACGTACCTACCTATACAAGCAAATAGTATATTTTTCTCTTGTATTTACTTTTCTTTTGAAAGTAAACTCCTTGTTTTCTTTGAGCGTTTCGTTTCGTAACGAAACGAAATGTGATTTTGCTTCCTACATATACTTATTTCTTTTGATATGAAATCTGATATATATTTTTCTATTATTTACCGTGTTTATTGAAAGGTTTTATCGAAGATTGAGGGGTTCCACCGTCGTGACTTCACGTAAATAACGCGCTTTTATGAATCCCTCAGATGTCAGCACAAAGGTATAAAATTATTCATTCATTCATTCATATCATCAGGTCTATACCAGTTGCGGGGTAGACAGAGCCAGCAGCCTTGAAAGACCGATAGGCCACGATCAGCTGTTAGGCCTAATGATAGAATTAAGATGCAATAAATGACTTGCTAGTCTTTTGCCTAAAAGAAGAATCCCAAGTTTATAAGCCTATCCCTTAGTCACATCCATGGGAAAGAGATGGGAGTGGTCCTTTTTTTATATAAGTGCAGGAAACCATACGGCACCAAATTAAAAAGTAATCATTTTAAGTAAAAGTGCTGTTTTTTAATTGGTCGAAGATTTGACACTTCTCTGCATTTTTCTAATCATGTCAATAGTGTTTCATTTTGACATTGACGACCACTAAGTTAAGCACAACCATATTTTCATTTAGGTACTTAAAAGTGTTCAACATTTACATCAATCTGAAGAAATATTACTTAGCTCGTCTAAGCCTTCCCACTCCGACCTTTCCCTCCACGAAATACATTATAACCTTGAAAATATAAGTTGTCGTGCATTGTTGATTTTCAAAACGTAAGTCAATATTTAAATGAATGACAACTGACAGTCAGACAAGCAACAACTGCCAAAGACACTGAGTCTGGAGACTTTAAATTTGGCATAAATATACTACTTTAAGGTGCGCTAAGAAAGGTTTACTCAAATTTTCCATGCAAACGAACATTACGAAGTTATTAACGATATGTTTCGTCATTATAATTATAATTTTAATAAATTTATTTACCATGCAAGGCATATCTCATACGGTTGAACTCAGAAAGATTTATTGAACTAATGTTTTCCTCTGTTGTTGTTCTTCATACCTCGTACTTACTGTAAAAGCTAGTTAAGGGAAAGACTTATAAGTCTTGAAAGATAATTCACACATAGAATTCGGTACGAAGCGGTGAAGGTTGCCCGTGACGTCACGGTACCCCCCTCCCCCCGTCTCCCTACCGTTTTTAAATAAAAAGGAACCAAATTGGATGATGAATTTTCACTTGCAGATTAGCTTTTTGCGTTCGAACGAGCATTGTCATTGATTCTTGTAATATATATTATTTTTTTGATTGCATCGAAGAATGTGTTTATGAAATTATAAAATTAAATGTCACTCGGCTCTTGAAGTTATTCCTTCTCTTTTATATAGGTTCAAGTTGAAAAGGTTATATCTGTTACTTATAGATAGCTTATAATCATTTCATAATATAATCACGTCTATATCCCTTGCGGGTCAGACAACAAAAACTGAAAGGTCATTCAGTAACATTGCTCAAAGATGGAATCGAGATTCAAATAGTGACTGAAAAAAAAATCCCTAGTTTATAAGCCTTACCCATAGTCACCTTATAAAATATCCATGGGAAAGATATGGAGTGAACCACACGACACTATTAATTATTCCTGAAGGTCAATTTTATTCCTAGGATTTATCGATCTGTAGCAAAAATCCCACCAAAATCAAGCTTTCTTCTTCTTTATCATTCTAACCAAATCATTAATACTAATCAATATGACCTGAGTGAGTAAAATTATATTGATATTAAATTCTTATATTTCCTGAGCAGATACATTAAAATATACTCGTATTAATAGCGGACTGTAGTAAGTCGCTTAACCTTCGGCTTATCGGCTCTCAGACACACACGGCCACTGTACTTTCCACCATGAACTGCTGTCCAAATTCTGTGATGGCGGCATTTGTGCTAGAAGCGAAATAATACTACCTTCTCTTTCACTCTTATACATATACTACACGGATAAAAAAAGAAGAAGTGCCGTGTGGTTCCCGGCACCAATACAAAAAAGAATAGGACCACTCCATCTCTTTCCCATGGATGTCGTAAAAGGCGACTAAGGAATAGGCTTACAAACTTGGGATTCTTTTTTAGGCGATGGGCTAGCAACCTGTCACTATTTGAATCTCAATTCTATCATTAAGCCAAATAGCTGAACGTGGCCATTCAGTCCTTTGAGAGTGTGGGCTCTGTCTACCCCGCTAGGGATATAGACGTGAACATATGTATGTATAAAAAAAGAAAACACAACAAAACAATCTAAATCTTATATAATAGACGTCGGCAGCATTCTAACTTGCCCATAAAAATGTCAGCTGCCCTCTTGTAAGGACTATTTGTAATGGAGGTATACCACTTAAAGAGAAAAAATGAGCAGCGATATTTATTAGGTACTAGACTTAACAGCGAGTGGCACTAGCGTAAGAATTTTCAGAAACTCCAAACATTTAATCTCTGCCTAACTCTACGGGAAAAAGGCGTGATTCTATGTATGTATGAAAAGTAATGATTTTGTATAGTTATAAGCAGAACAAGACGAGCAACGTTCTCGTACAATCATAAAAAATGGCAGTCTCACAACTCCTCTCTTTCACTCATACCTTTCTCTCGCTCACACACTCGTCTTGAAACTAACGTACATCCGTGCTAACATTCATCATCTCGTTAAAAAACATTCACTTATTTATTATACATTTTGAAGCTGCTATTTAATATTAAAATAGGCTTACATCCTGCAGTGAAAGAAGATTTTCGAGTCGCTTAATTATAAATCGCTTTCACAGGAACACCGCCTTTAGGTCTCGAACTTGCAGAGCTGTCACGTCACTTACAAACTATGTAATATAAATGGTATTCTTTTGTTTGTCCGGTCGTAAATCAATGACGAAGCCAATCGGACTCAATACATTTGTCGTTGACATTTTATTTATAACTTCATGTTTTAGTGTTATTACGAGTTTCATGTTTCCGTTTAATGTTACATACATATCAATTCAATGTAACTAAGGGATAAGCTTATAAAATAAGAATTCTTCTTTTAAGCAATGGACTAGCAAACTGTGTCACTATTTGAATTTCAATTCTACCATTAGGCCAAACAGCTAAATGTATCTATCAGTATTGTCAAGACTGTTGGCTCTGTCTACCCCGCAAGGAATATAGACGTGCCTAAATGTATGTATATTTATACAGAAATCTTTTTTTTAAGAATTTGATATCTATCTAAAGTTTGATTGTCTCTCGCGATCTAATACGGCTTTGCAACCGCGAAATCGTTAAAAGACCCCTTCAAAATTCCGTATAATCTTTAGCAATGGCTGCCTTCAATTGGCTAAGTAAAGTTTTTTTTTAACCTACTATTAGAGGTAGTCTCTGCCTACCCCTCCGGGAAAGAGGCGTGACTTTATGTATGTATGTATATTAATGTATGTATGGAACTAAAAGAATGTTAGTATCATATTCTCTTTAAAAGTAAAGCTGTATTTGAACATGACCTTTCATCTTTTAAGAAGATTATGATAACGTTCATAAAAAAAAACCAATTGTTTTCGTAACGTGACGTCAAATTCTTATCAGCTCATTGCGTTATGTGTTTATCACCCTTAATTATCGATTAAGCTACAAAATATAAATTAAGATGTTTAATTTAAATTTTCTTGTTTTCTTTTCAAATTAATCAATAGCTGTATCGTAGAAAAACGCTGTTAATAAAAATTTGTTCGTGATATGACATCACGCGGACATTGACATAAATTATTCAGATACGAATGAAAAATTACTACATACATACATACATATGATCACGTCTCTATCCCTTACGGGGTAGACAGAGCCAACAGTCTTGAAAATACTGATAGGCCACGTTCAGCTGTTTGGCTTAATGATAGAATTGAGATTCAAATAGTGACGGGTTGCTAGCCCATCGCCTAAAAGAAGAATCCCAAATTTATAAGCCTATCCCTTAGTCGCCTTTTACGACATCCATGGGAACGAGATGGAGTGGTCCTATTCTTTTTTTTTATTGGTGCCGGGAACCACACGGAAAATTAAAAATTACTTAAACAGTTATTTAGAAAAAAATACTGAAGAAAAAATATATGACCGTTTTTGTAAAAAAAAAAAACACTTAATATTTTTTACTCTATCAAAAAAAAATTTGTGACAATTTAAAAAAAAATGTTAACTTAGCCAATTGATGGAACGTTATCTTTATTGGGACAGTCTGATCCCATTTTGCTGGGTCTAATCGTGAAGCATGGACCAATAAGAAACTCTTTGGAGTTAAGTTACATTAGCCGTTTTTTCTGGACTAATAAAAATGCCAATGTAAACTTAACTCGGCCTTATGGGATAGTCTTGCGACTAAGTGGTTTATCAGGGACTTTGTAACCGACTGTATTAAGGAGTGGGTACTATACTTTGATACGCACTTGTAATTATGAAGACAAAGACTTGTAATATGGACCTAAAATGATGGTACTAACATTCTTTTAGTTCCATACATACATTAATATAGTCGCGTCTATATCCTTTACGGGGTAGACAGAGACAACAATCTTGTAATCATGTGTATCACAGACCTACGAAACAAGCTCACAACGTGCTATACATACATACATACTCAGTATATCATGCAAAGGCAAGTTTCACAACCGGTCAAGCGTGAGTTTCGCTGACAGAATATTTCGGCATTACAAGTGTGGAGTCAGCGATGCGTGAAGTGCTCCAGCAATTTCGCAAGATGAACCAACGACGGCCCGGTTTTATTTCTCGGACGTGTCATGTATAATTTCTTTTCTTTTAACGCGGAACGCGTGAACGTGGAATATTTGTGATTTACTGTATAGGAATTCCTGTTCTGTTTTAGTAAATTATTTATTATTTACATACATATAATCACGTCTATATCCCTTGCGGGGTAGACAGAGCCAACAGCCTTGTAAAGACTGATAGGCCACGTTCAGCTGTTTGGCTCTAAGATAGAATTTATTATTTAATATTTATTTGAATCTTTATCGATTAAACCATACAGCTGAATGTAGTGATTCGATCTTGTCTATTGACTCTGTCTCTCTCAAAAGGGGTAGTAGAAATATTAAAAGAGACTAATCCTGTCTAATACCTTGCGGTTTAGACACAGCCAACAGTCTAGAAAAAACTGAAATGCTACAACCAGCTGTATGGATAAATGATGGAATTGAGATTCAAATAGTAACAGGTTGCTAGCCCATGGTCTACAAAAATAATTTCAAGTTTATTACTCCCTTAATCCACATCCATGAGAAAGATCTAATCTACACGTTTTATACAAGTAATTTTATTGACGTTCAAAGCCCCATAAGCTAGTTGGAAATTCGTCGCTATATCTAACACAGAATCAGCGTAATGAGAATTGACGTGTAGGGATTAACTCAGTGCGGCCACTTTGCCCGAGTCGCCGCCCGAAAACTCGACTAAACCCGCAGAATCGATTGTCAGTTGCAGCGATATCGAGCTTCGAATCGATTGACTACTATATCGGTTAATGATGAAACACCGCGTCAGATGAAACATTGAGTTTGGGAGTACTGACGTTACAAAGGCGTTGATATATACATACTTATATGTTTAAAACACGCCTCTTTGCTGCCAATATCTCTGAAAACTTCTTTCTCTTAATTTACATTCATCATGCAGTGTAATTTCCGGTACCAATATAAATAAAATAGGACCACTCCATCTCTTTCCCATGGATGTCGTCAAAAGCGACTAAGGGAAAGGCTTACAAACTTGGGATTCTTTTTTAGGCGATGGGCTAGTAAGCTATCACTATTTGAATCTCAATTCTATCATTAAGCCAAATGGCTGAACGTGGCCATTCAGGCTTTTTAAGACTGTTGGCTCTGTCTAACCCGCAAGAGATATAGACGTGACCATAAGTATGTATGTATGACTCTCTTCATGCAAGCTCGTCGGTTTCGGGTTCTCTAGTTGTTGCAATGTTAGCAGTAACTAAAAAGCTGATAATCATGAAATCATGAATCTGTATTACATACTTACGGGGTAGATAGAGCCAAAATTATCGGAAAGTCTCGTAGGCTACGTTCAAAGCGAGTGCTGAAACCTATTCTGATGGTGACAGAATCGTAACCCATCGACTAAAATTATAGAATTTCAATATAAGCAGCTAAAATTTGTATTAGAGGGGACAGTAGTTTGTTTGTTAGTAAACTCTTGATTGCACATAAAAAGAAGTACCTATAACAAATTACAAAACAATCATTGGATTTGGAAGAATATGTACAATGGCGGTCTCATGCCAACTGGGATTTCTTCCAGTCAACCAAAATGTAAAAAAAATTCCATTATCAAGAAGGCAGCGCACATAAAAAGCATTGAGGATGCGTTATAATAACCAATTAATTTCAAACAATTATTTCATTTTATTACTTTTGTGTTTCTAATTTGAGAAGACTGGCGAGAATATTAACTTCATTTATTTGTCTGTGTATATCTTATGTTATATTTATCTTATCACAAAATTTTAGTTCACCGAATTACATAGCAAAGCTCCGAGAAAAAGAAGAAAAAAAATACATATTTAATTAAAAAATGAATGTATAATATATAACACATTTAATTACGTCTATATCTCTTGCGGGGTGGACAGAACAGTCTTGGAGAAACTGAAAGGCCTCGTTCAGCTGTAGGTACGGCTTAGCGATGAAATTGAGATTCAATCAGTAACATATTTTTATCAAATAAAAATTTTTGTAGAAAAACTGCAATAAGTCTTAAATGTTTTTTCATAGAAAAGAAAGGTTATTGTTCGTTCAAAAGTGGACTTGAGTATTCTGGGATCGCCTCCAATGTGACCCCTGACCGGATATTTTCTCGCGAAAAAAGGATTCGGATACTCGTTCTGTAAACGAAAATTGCAAGCCTTGAAGGGTAATGAAGGAAAAACATTTTTAAGATAGATTCTTTGTGTCAACATTAAACATTTTTATGTTGAAGTCGAGAACTGTTCATGTGCTGATTAATGTATCTTTTATTACATACATACATATAATTAAGCCTACGTCCCTTACGGAGAAAACAAAGCCAACAGTCTTGAATAAACTGAAAGCTCAGCTGTATGGCTTAATAATGGAACTAAAGTATTTAAGTATGTAAGGTAGGTTACTATGTAAAATTGCTATATTATATACATTTTTGGACAATCGGCTTGCAACCTGTCACTTTTTGAATCTCAATTCAATCATTAAGCCATACAGTTGAACGTAGCAGCCTATTAGTCTTATCAAAACTGTTGGCTCTGTCTACGGCCCAAGGGATATAGCAGTATTTATGTGTATATATATGTGTGTGTGTGTGTGTGTGTGTGCATGTGTGTATGTGTGTGCGATTGTGTGTGTGAGCTAATATTGTTAAAGCACTATTAACTTACAGAACCTCCTTTTTTCGACTCCAATATCCCACCATTACTAACCCTAGTAGGTATTCGTTTTATTCTGCCTATAAAGTGTATGACACAGACCTATATCATTTGATTGTACTGAATGAGCCATGAGATATGTTATGTCTACTGCTTTGTTGTTTGTTTACATCGGGGTTAATGAGCCGTAAACTTTTGTAGTGGTTTCTGGCTATAGCTGTGTTAAGGGATGTAACTGAGGTACAGATTATAAACTGTGTTGTCTATGGTATACGACAGTTATTAAAAGTAGGCAGTAAATGTTGTTTTTTGATATGAATAATAAAATACTGTATATTTGTAGATGGTATGAGCATAAAGAATTATTAAAAAGTAGAAGGTAATACGTTGTTCTTTTATGAATTCTTAAATATCAGTGAGCATTTGTAGAAGCGTTATAAAAATAAGATTTATTTTATACCAAATTAATTTAAACTTTATACAATCGTAAAGACATGTTACATAAAAATAACTACTTTGAAGGTAAACGTATCCGATTAATAACTTGCTTTACTTATTTCATTGTTTTTAATTTCTAAAATTAATAATTTATTATATTGTTTTTTATTCTGTCAATATAGTTTTAATAATTGCATTGAAAAAGGCTAGGTTTAATTCCCACGGAAGCAAATCCCGCTGGAACAGTAACTAGAGGATAAATAAAAAAATTAACGATGCGCGAACACAGAGCACAGTGACGCCATCTATCTCAATAAATTTTCCTGACACGCCCAAACGTGAAACATTGAAAATGGCGCTTAACCCGGAAAAATGTGCGCAGACAGATGGCCGCCTTTTATATATACTGACAAAAATTAATTTGCTAATGCCGGGGATCCCCCGACAGTGACGGCGTGGAATATCGAATGAAAAGTACATAACCTACATACATACATAATGTACATATATACATAAAATCACGACTTTCCCTGAGAGGTACAATATCTTTCCACTTGCCACGATCCGGGCATACTTCTTTCGCTTCATTCACACTTAGTCTCTTCAGACAAGTACTCTTTATTCTTGATAATATATATATAGGGATATAATATATAATGTCACAGCTTATATGACCTTATGACGAGTCTAGTCTATAAAAACTGAAAGTCCACGATTATCTGGACTGAATGGTGGAATTGAGTTTCAGATGAGTGACACGTTACTTGCAAGCCATTCGCCTAAAAAAAATCTACATAAATACAAATAATCACGTCTATATTCCTTGCGGGGAAGACAGACCCAACAGTTTAAGTTCAGCTGTTTGGCTTAATGATAGAATTGAGATTCAAATAGAGACAGGTTGCTAGCCCATCGCCTAATAGAAGAATCTCAAGTTTAAATGCCAGTCAAGTTCAAAACTACCAGATCGGCATAGAAGCTAGCACGAGATGAATGTGCTCCTATTACTTTAGTCGCCTTTTACGACATCCTTTGCAAAGGTCTAGAGTGGTCCTATTTTTAGTGCCGGGAACTACACAGCAAATAATTTTTACAAATATGTTATTTAGTGCCGTGTGGTTGCCGGCACCATTACAAAAAAGAATAGGACCACTCGATCTCTTTCCTACGGATGTCGTAAAAGGCGACTAAGGGATAGGCTTATAAACTTGGGATTCCTATTTTAGGCGATGGGCTAGCAACCTGTCTCTATTTGAATCTCAATTCTATGTTAAAGCCAAATAGCTGAACGTGGCCTATCAGTCTTTACAAGACTGTTGGCTCGGTCTACCCCGCAAGGGATATAGACGTGATTGTGTGTGTGTGTGTGTATGTTATTTAGCTTTCTTTTTTTAGTCGGAACATTTAACTACCGCCGCCCCGACTCCAGTAACTTCAATTTTAGCAAAAGTAGAAGAAAAGTCGTTAATTTGGGTAGCGTCAAGCGTAACTATTGTTTCCTCAAAGTTGTTGCAAGATTCAGCAAACTAGCGAATTGTGCTAGGATGGGCGATGTTATATTCATATTCACAGACCATTCATTTTCTATATTCTGGACTCTATTCATTTTCTCTTTTATCTTTATGGTAATTATATAAAGAGAGATAATTGAAAAGACATTCTGCCTTGTCAACGTTCGTGAATAACCGAAATAGGTACTAGGAGAACATGTTATATTTTTTCACACGACTTTAAAAGAATACAAATTTTGATTTGACATCTTAGTTTTTTTTGGTTGTTTAGATGAATAATAAATTGTATAGTGCAACTAACGCTTAGGTATTAAAAGTATCAGGTGGTACCGGTATGTGAACTTAACTTTAAACTTTAGAGATCTTTAAAGTTACCGCAGCTAAGACAAAGTCCATACAAACATGTTATTATTTACTTAAACTTCATCCAATAACAGTCGTAAAATTCCAAAATACTCTGAAATCCAACAGAAATCTCTTGTTTACACGACTTCCCGCTAGATATAAAGCGTCCCTTGCCAGTCACGTCGAACAAACATCCAGCCCCTAGTTTTTATATACAGGGGTCGTTGAACTCGCTCCTGAATATGAATGCTGTGGTGCGCCAATGTTGGTGCTGTTTGGCGAACGGGGCAAATGTTTGAGCAAACTTAAATAGCGAGATTTGTGTGATGTGAAATTTCGGCGTCGATAAAGAGAACGTGTATGTTGTTTCGATAATATTGTATTTTTTATTTATTTACATATGAACATCAAGAAAAAGATAAGATGTAAGCTAAAGAAAATTTTTGTAAAAAAAATTTTGAGTTAGTTATGAATAGGTAGTATGAATACGTGCACGTTTGAACGTATTTCAATTAAAGTTCCTGGGTGACCGATCGGTGCTAATTGACTTCAGAAAACAATAAAAATAATAAAAAAACAAAAAAAGCACCAAATAATTAGTACGGATACCATAAATGTATGCGACAAAAATAAATTTTTGAATCGGTTTCATAATATTTATAATGACTTATCAAATAAATCAGTTAAAATTATGTTATTAATTCCATCAGTAAGCCATACAATTGTTTTCTCTGTCTACCCCGCAAGGGATAAAGACGTTATAATACGTAGGTAAATTTGAGAAATAAGAATTATAAACCATAAAAAATGCAAAGCTTATTTGATTTCACAAAGTGGAAAAGTAATGAAAAGCCTCATAATTACTGAACCCAATTGGCCTTTGATGTTAAATTGAAATATTTTTTTCGGTCCCTTCGGCGCAGTGGTTAAGTTACAAAGTTTCGGATTCAAATGTCGATCTCATGTTATGTTACCAATTTTTCTGATTAGTGACTTAGATATAGTTAAGTGAAAATCGAGCTGAGTAAAGGAATGAAAGGTATATTTTGTCCTTCTTAGGACTTCTAATGGCAAATACATAAGACTATATTTCTACTTTTTTACTAATAATATAAATGTGAAAGTGCGTTTGTTTGTCCGCCTTTCACGTCAAAACTACTAAACTAAACTCCATGAAATTTTACATATAAATACATATAGCGTGAAGTACGGAGAAAGATATAGAGTATTTTTCACGTCAACGAAGCCGCGGTCGAAATCTAGTAACACATATAGTTAAATACTTTGTTAATTTTCATCCAACTGCAAAAAGAGTGTTGTGTTTTTGATGTTATCCTTTGGTCAGGCAATTAACGTTTGATAAAAACAGAAGCATCCAGGGAATGTTCGTGGAAAAATTTAAACAAAATTAATGTTAAAAAAATGGGGTTTACTCTCTCAAAGGGCATTGTTGCTTTTATTTTGTTGTACGCTCTTGTTAATTTGAACTGACTTTAACATTATTTCAAACAACGCGTTCACTGTGGATTATATTATTTGCTTAAATTTTTTTTTACCGTGCCGTGTGGTTCCCGGCACCAATAGTGCCGTGTGGTTCCCGGCACCAATACAAAAAAGAATAGGACCACTCCATCTCTTTCCCATGGATGTCGTAAAAGGCGACTAAGGGGTAGGCTTAAAAACTTGGTATTCTACTTTTAGGCGATGGGCTAGCAACCTGTCACTATTTGAATCTCAATTCTATCATTAATCGAAACAGCTGTACGTGGCCATTCAGGCTTTTCAAGACTGTTGGCTCTGTCTACCCCGCAAGGGATATAGACGTGACGTGTTATGTATTTCACAAATACCTTAATCTAAAGTAACCACCAATTACAGCATTTCGAAACATTTAAAACGATTGGCGTATGTAATCACCCATGCCTGAACCTTTTTATCCCAAAGAAATCCTTTTTAAAGGCATTCAAAGGGACATGTAAGGGTATTTCGTTCATAAACACATTTCGCTTAACCTTGGCTCTTTGTTCCTAACAAGTGATTGTGAGCCGAAGAATTACGGTTACCACAAAGTGACTTTATAAACAACGAACGGTACGACTTTGAATCCTAAGGTTTCTTGAAAATGGTTTCGTTAAATAGGTCAAAGGTTCGTGTATTGTATAAGCTTTGTTTACGAAAAGTCAGCAATTCATGGCATATTTATATTGACAGAGTACTTTGTTGAACTTTGATAAGTTTTTCTTCTTGATAACTTTTTTTCGATCGTCGTAAAAGGCAACTAAGGGCTATACACTTGTGATTCCACTATAAGGCGATGGGCTAGCAACCCGTCACTATTTGAATCTCAATTCTATCATTAAGCGAAACAGCTGTACGTGGCCTTTCAGTCTTTTGATGACTGTTGGCTCTGTCTACCTCGCAAGGGACATCAACGTGATTGTAATGTTACTCTTCTTTCTAAAGCTCTACCTGAAATATTTAATGTTTAAAGTGTTTCCCAACCTATCATCGAACTACAAATAAAGTTGTACAATTGTACATATCTCCACAATTTGTCTATGGCAAATAAAAATCTTTGTTCAAACAATAGTATTGACAGTGAAAAAAAAATATGCACAATAAAAACACGTGCCTATTCACTGGGATGATTCCCATCGAAAAAATGTTGGATAACTGTCCATTTTTATCTGTAGACACATGCCAATGATAAAGGAATTCGCGTAACGGAATAAAAATTAATTTCAGCGGCTTTTGTACGCGTCAAAACGTCAGTGAAATGACCAATATTTATCGACGTTTACATAGATTTATCTTAGAAATATTTTCAAAAATATTTTTTTTTAAGTTTCCATACTAGATTTTTAACATTTATTTTTTACGCTAGCTCAACAATTATGTGTAATAACTCTGGAGCTATCTTCGTTGTATGACACGCGCGACGCAGTTTTCATCGCGCGATAAACTATCGCTATTTATGATACGGGACAGCGATAATTTTTCGCGCGTACCATGCTACGGCTTTTAAACGTCTTAAATTTGTTCATAGTACAGTCAACCGCATGTCAAGTAAACCTGCTAGAGACTATATAACACAGTAATAGCGGTGAGCTCATACTGAATTTGTGTAGATTAATTTACTGTAGTCTGTAAGTTAGCCTCGGCCTACCCCAAAAATCCAAATTCGATAATATCAAGGACTCAAGATTTCTACGATGCCGCATTACTAAGAGTCCAAACAATAGTTACAGAGTAAGCTCCGCTCACATTACAATAACAATAGAATACAAATGTATATTGACATGCCTGAGTCCTAAGGAATTCTGCCCTGCCATATAAGTTAATGGACGATTGAATATTCAGTGCTAGGGCACGTTTTACATATAGGAATCTATATTTTTTACTTTCAAAATTAAAATAAAGTGCTATTTTTCCCGAAAACTGGGTCATCCTTATTTGATATTTTATGTACTATGTATATGTTTTTATATTTATAATGTATTTTATGTATCTTGTTTGTAATGTATGCATGCCGTGTGGTTCCCGGCACCAATACAAAAAAGAATAGGACCTATAGAGACCACTAAATCTCTTTCCCATGGATGTCGTAAAAGGTGATTAAGGGATAGGCTTACAAACTTGGGATTTTTCTTTAACGCGACGGGCTAGGAACCTGTTACTTTATATGAATCTCAATTCTATCATCTATGGCCTATCAGTATTTTCAAGACTGTTGGCTCTGTCTATCCCACAAGGGATATAGACGTGATTAGATGTATGTATGTATGCTTTCATAAAACTTCGATGATATTTCCCAAATTTCTTACGAAAACTTGATCGTGCAATAGAGTAAAAGTAGGTATATTATCATTAATAAGAAAAAAAAAGTACAATGAAAATGAAAACATACACACTCATTTTTGCACGAGGGTCAAAAAAGGGTCTTTCCACATTTCACGACAATGACAAATTGTTGTGAAAACTCTAGGAAAAGTGCGCATATGGCATTGTTAAGAGGTTTTTTTCGTAAAACTAACCACTATAAGCAGAATATACATACTATCACATCCATTATCCCTTAGGGGGTAGATAGAGCCAAAAGTCTCGAAAAGATTGAAAGGCCACGTTTAGCTGTATAGTTTAACTAACTGTGCCCGCAACTTCGTTCGCGTGGAATAGTTATTTTGGGCATTATTGACACCCTCAAGGATGAATAATTTTCCCCGTTTTTTTTTCACATTTTCTGTCATTTCTTTGTTCTTAGTTGCAGTGTAATGTTAAATAGTCTAAAGTCTTCCTCGATAAATGGTCTATTCAACGCCAAAAGAATTAGTACCAGTTTTTCCTGAGATTAGCGCGTTCAAACAAACAAACTCGTCAGCTTCATAATATTAGTATAGATGATGGAATTGAGATTCGAATGGTGACAAGATTCTAGCTCATCGCGTAAAAACAAATTCCAAGTTTATTCGCCCTTTCCTTGATCGATCTTTACAATTTGCACGTGAAGAGAACCAGCGGGCACATATTATGTTTTATCTTCGCTAAAGGACCAGCATGGAAATTTGCACTGGATGAATGTGCGCCTTTTGCCCTTAGTCGCCTTTAACGACACCCATGGAAGTGACGAATAGGTCCTTTATAATATGACCGTAACCACACGGCGCATTAGTAGATTTCAAAAATATAATCACGTCTACATCCCTTGCGGGGATAGGTTTTAATACTCTACAAAAAATAGGGAACGCTTTTTTTCACCACGTACCTATACAAGCAAATAGTATATTTTTCTCTTGTATTTACTTTTCTTTTGAAAGTAAACTCCTTGTTTTCTTTGAGCGTTTCGTTTCGTAACGAAACGAAATGTGATTTTGCTTCCTACATATACTTATTTCTTTTGATATGAAATCTGATATATATTTTTCTATTATTTACCGTGTTTATTGAAAGGTTTTATCGAAGATTGAGGGGTTCCACCGTCGTGACTTCACGTAAATAACGCGCTTTTATGAATCCCTCAGATGTCAGCACAAAGGTATAAAATTATTCATTCATTCATTCATATCATCAGGTCTATACCAGTTGCGGGGTAGACAGAGCCAGCAGCCTTGAAAGACCGATAGGCCACGATCAGCTGTTAGGCCTAATGATAGAATTAAGATGCAATAAATGACTTGCTAGTCTTTTGCCTAAAAGAAGAATCCCAAGTTTATAAGCCTATCCCTTAGTCACATCCATGGGAAAGAGATGGGAGTGGTCCTTTTTTTATATAAGTGCAGGAAACCATACGGCACCAAATTAAAAAGTAATCATTTTAAGTAAAAGTGCTGTTTTTTAATTGGTCGAAGATTTGACACTTCTCTGCATTTTTCTAATCATGTCAATAGTGTTTCATTTTGACATTGACGACCACTAAGTTAAGCACAACCATATTTTCATTTAGGTACTTAAAAGTGTTCAACATTTACATCAATCTGAAGAAATATTACTTAGCTCGTCTAAGCCTTCCCACTCCGACCTTTCCCTCCACGAAATACATTATAACCTTGAAAATATAAGTTGTCGTGCATTGTTGATTTTCAAAACGTAAGTCAATATTTAAATGAATGACAACTGACAGTCAGACAAGCAACAACTGCCAAAGACACTGAGTCTGGAGACTTTAAATTTGGCATAAATATACTACTTTAAGGTGCGCTAAGAAAGGTTTACTCAAATTTTCCATGCAAACGAACATTACGAAGTTATTAACGATACGTTTCGTCATTATAATTATAATTTTAATAAATTTATTTACCATGCAAGGCATATCTCATACGGTTGAACTCAGAAAGATTTATTGAACTAATGTTTTCCTCTGTTGACTGCAATATAAAGATATAGTATTTGCTAACTTCTTCATACCTCGTACTTACTGTAAAAGCTAGTTAAGGGAAAGACTTATAAGTCTTGAAAGATAATTCGTTGGGCATTACTGACTTAGAATTGTAGTACGTTTTTCGGATTGAAGATTGATTTGTATAAAGAGAGGTAATTATTATATACAAATAATATAGGAATAAAATAAAGAGATAATATAGAGGGATAGGCAGAGACTGCATCTTTCCACTTGCCACGATCCCTGCAAACTTCTATTGCTTCATCTACATTCATAACTCTCTTCATGCAAGCTAATTATTATGGTATCAATCATTTTCATAAAACAAGATAAAAAACAATGTCCAAGAGTAGTCACATTAAATTTAAATATTTAACGAAATATATACCGTAGACATGTCACAACAAGAGACGGGCAAAGCTGACAAAACCCAAGTCACGGCGTTGTGACAACGAGTAACAGAAAATAAGAGAAAGCGAAATAATTCCCGGAACGCGATAAATTATACGAGAAATTCTTCACGGCTCGATAGTACAAAGAGATCGGAAATATTTCGACTAAACTTTTGCTTTTGACTTTAGGGCCGTGTGGTTTCCGGCACCAATATAAAAAAAGAATGGGACCACTCCATCGCTTTCCCATGGATGTCGTAAAAGGCGACTAAGGGATAGGCTGATAAACTTGAGATTCTTCTTATAAGAGATGGGCTAGCAACCTGTCACCATTTGAATCTCAATTCTATCATTAAGCCTGACAGGTGAACGTGGCCTGTCTGTCTTTCACGACTGCTGGCTCTGTCTACCCCGCAAGGGATATAGACGTGATTATATTTCGGAACGGATTTTACTTTAGAATTCAAATAATATGCATATTATGATCACGTTTCGACGGCTTCTGTGGCGCAGCGGTAGTGTGCTAGTATTCCAGGTTCGAATCCCGGCCGAAGCATGACGATAAACGAACTTTTCCTGATTGGCTTGGATGTTTATCTTTATAAATATTTTTTAAAATATAGTCGTAATAGTCGTATAGTAGTAATATGGAAAATAATTTAGAGTGGTCCTATTCTAAAAAGCGTTTGAAGTAAAGATGCAAGGTGGTTTAAATTTTATCGAATTGATGTAAATGTCCATGATCGATAATATTGACGGTTTATATCGATAACACCGACATTTGATATTTGTGTCATTTGTAAATAATCCAAAACAACTTATCCGAATCTTTTTAACCTTGAAATTGTGAAATATCGATTAAGCTATCGATATTATGGTTATCGAAACTATCGTATTATTGATACATCGTTGCAACCCTAGTTCAAAGACCTTGCTTGTCTAATCCTTAAGAGGCTTGTTCGACCTAAAATTGAAATTCCCGACCCTTCCTAAGTGGCAATGTTTCACTGAAATGTACATTCTGTTATATTTAAGTTTACACAGCGTTTGTTATGTAATTATTTTTTTAAGTAACAAACTATTACATCAGATAATTTTTTTTGTTATTTATGTATGTCTAATATAGTTGTTAATAATAAATTGACATTTGCATTACAATGTATGGAAGAAATTTTGAATGGATTTTCTTTTCTATGTTTTTAACTTTTACATAAATACATATTGTCACGTCCATGTTCATCGTGTCCCTTTTTTAAACTTTAATGTAAAATAAGTTATTAGGAATCTAAACAAATAAAGTGTGGAGTAGGCACGAAAGAGGACTTAGGGACGCGGGCGAAAGCTAGTCAGTAACATATGAAAGCAAAAACATATTAATATAATCACATTATTTGAACTAGACACATAACTTTACACTATTGCGTTAAAACTACACAATGCTTCTCCTAGTTATCAGGAGTTATTTAGTGTTAAAGATTAATTAAGTTTTCTTTTTTATTAGAATAATTCTTGTAATATAAAATATGATTGTATTAAACCAAATCTGATGTAAAATGGTGAACGTTACAATTTTTATAACACACCCCTCATATTGATGGTTACACATATTCACACCTTTTAGACTGACAACAATTGTCACATTGAATTATACTCGCCCGTAGGAATCTTACTTGTATTTCGATGAAATAAGGAAAATAACCATTTTGTTGAGGAAAATTCTCATATTCGACAACATTTTCTATCACAAATTTATTGAATCATGATAGCAACTCACATTTCGCTTTTTTTTTACCTTGTAGGACCTATAAATTGACTCCTTGGAGGCAGATTTACGAAAATACAAACTGCCTTTCTACGTTTTCAAACTTAAAAAAAAATCTTATTTTTTTTACTCGCCCCACTACTATATATATATATATATATATAGTAGTGGGGCGCACTATATATATATATATACATTTCAATTGGTATTTCAAGGCGTCAGTGTAGACGAAGCGGTAACATGCTACACTGCAGCATTTTCTTCAATAACGTCAGCATAGCAATTATCCAAATTTAGAATAGATATGATAACTAGAGAACACGTTGTTATGATTAATTAATTTTGACAAAATTTTTATAATAATAATATATAACTTAAACTTTAAATTATACGTACGATTAAACTTTTAGCCTTAACGATCAAGAAAAAAAAAAGTAAAAGTCACACAGAAACTCTAATACTCCATAAATCGCTTGACAAATTTTCAAGAAACTTTTCTATAAGGGAAAACATTTCAAATTTAACGTCACGTATAGCAAGGACACTTAGAACTTGGAGAACATTGAGGTTGACACTTAGTCAAGAAATCGAAGATGGCTGTACAAAAATACCTTTTAGCGGGGATTTTTTGTATGCACTTACCAGCCTTTTAGGTGTAGAGGGTGCTCGAAATAGTAAATGATTTACGTTTTCAACCGTGAAATGGGGAATGTAGTTTGGCATCTGAAAGCACGTTGACGAAAGAGGAATGATAAATTTGGGATGCTTCAGTCGTTGTTCTGAGAATACTATCTATTTTTTTCGTTTACTTATTCAGATAGTGATGTTAAAGTATCGATTGTTTCGCTATCGACTTTTTTTTCGCTCTGACATTAGTTAGTCTCGATTGGGTTAGTCAGGTATTTATAAATACTGTCATCTGACCTCCGCATTATTTATTGGGAAACTTAATCCATATTGGATCATGGTTTCACATTCGGTTGCCTGAATATGCAATGCTTTCTTTCATTATAGCACCCATTAATATCCTTCAAGTTGATTACATATTTTTTCCATTATCACGTTAATATGAACTCTATTCCCCTATAAATTAGGATGATATTTACATATTACATTGTATATAAAAGAAAGGAAAGTGCGTAGCTTAATTTATTAACGTACCCAAAAAAAAACCTTCATAATCTTTAAATCCATTATCAAGATCAAAGGATGAAAATTCAAAATTACAGCTAAGCGTTCCAAAGAGCGGACTGGCAGTTAACATCGCTAACGGTCAATAAAGGACATAAATTTGGTCCGCTCGCCCCCTATCGGGCAGGACGTGTGATCCGAGAGATTTTATGGCCGTCCCATGTGGTATCGACAACTCAGCGCGTGCGAAATTCTTTTTGTGTTACGCACTAGTGGTGACTTGCAATTTTTCCTGTTGTGTTTCGTCTGATTTGTTCAGTTCAATCTTGCTTTCGCTAGTAACACTTACGATTGTCTAGAGATGACGTCGTCTGTCAATTTTGCTGTTAATATCGGACTAAGAAATCTGAGTTGTTGGTCACCATAACCGGTCACTAATGCTGTCATAATATTCTATCTAACAAGTAGAAAGCTACAAGAAATTTGTCTAAAAAACTAATGAACCTAAATCACTGAATAGCTGTTAAAAAAGGTTAAATTGACATCGGCACCACCATTACAATGTTTATTTCAAGAGGAATCGTTCATAATATTGAATTACAAGAAGTATCCTGTTAAAATCAACGACATTTTCACTTCAAAGTATCAATTGTCCGTACCTACGTCTGTTATTGATCTAGCATGGTGCACTCCTATCCGACCGTCCAATTGTTACATCTCCACAATTCTGCTGCAAGCCCTGATCGTAATGTACCGTTGTAGCCTTTGTTGTGTGTGTCAAACGAAATTTCAACAAATACGTTTCATTCTTTAAATTTTACAGAACTTATTTGCTGTAGAATCGCAACAATATATTTTTTTTGTAACAAATCCTAACGCTGAAATAGATAGCTTTTTGCATTTGTAAACCTTTGATACTCTTTTCGTGTCGTGTGGTTCCCGGCACTTTAGAATAGAATCATTCCCTTTGTTTTTCATGCATGTCATAATAGGTGACTAAGGGATAAGCTAATGAACTTGGGATTCTTCTTTTAGGCGGTGGACTGGCAATTTTATCTTACTATTAGAATATCAGTTTAATCATTAGGCCATACAGCTGAATGTGAACTTTGAGTCTTTAGAAGACTGTTGGCTCTATCAAGCAACCTATCACCATTAAGCCATACAGCTGAACGTGGCCTTTCAGTCATGACACGACAGTTGGCTCTGTCTACCCCGTATGGAAAATAGACGTGCCTATATGTATGTATGTGAACTTTAACAACATAGTTAAATGTTGAAAAAAGTTGGTCGTAGACTCTTTGAAGTATCAACAAGGCAGCTCTTCACATAAATATGGAACACTTCTTTGAACCGTCTGCTTTTGTTCGACATTTCCGTCTCAAAGAATGTTAGTTACAATAGTTTAACTTCTTTTTGAGGAAATTATTAATATTGAACTCAAAAGCACAGTATCAATTCTATCATTAAGCGTATGGCTGAACATGGCCGGTTAGTTTTTCAAGACTGCTAGCTCTGTCTACCTCCCAAGCGAGAGAATTTATACATATATGAATGAATGAATAAAAACAGGCCATAATATTTGTACGAAGTCCTTGGTATGCTCTAATATCTCCCTAGTGAAAAAACAAAATTGAGTAAATACTCTTTACTTAGTGAAGTTGGGACCATAATTTTTATGTTATGAATGAGCAAAGTTTGCGCCGTAAGGCCAATTATTAAGTCCTTTAGGATAATAAATTTAAAAATTTAATAATAAAGTCTTATGAAATTTTAATGAGCTATTTGCTATAGGGTCTTTTTTGTAGGTTTTAAAAATTGAGTTTTTTTTCGGTTGGATTTATGTTGTCACTATGGTATTCTACTCTCTATATATTTATGTATTTTTATTCTAACATACAAAAAACATAAACATAAAGTGACGTCTATATATACGGAGCCAACAGTCTTGAAAAGACTGAAAGGCCACGTTCAGCTGTACGGCTTCATGATGGAATTTAAATTCAAATAGTGACAGGTTGCTAGCCCATCGCCTTCAAGAGGAATCCCATGCTTAGAAGCCTATCCTTTATTCACCTTTTACGACATCCATGGGAAAGAGGAGAGTGGTTCTATTCTTAAGCTCAGGAAACCATACGACACACATTTTTTAAATTTATACTTACATGTGATGGACCAATAAGCAATTCTACTAGTAAGCTGAAAGTGGCTTGGTAGCCTTAGAAATCGAAATAATTTCGATTTTGTGATTATCGGCTCTGTCAACCCCGTGGGATAAAGACGTGACAATATATGTGTGTATGTGGTTAACAACTTTATACGAGATAAAGTTTAAAAAAATCATTTAAAAATAGATTTTTAGAGATAACTAGCATCATCAATTTTCAAAGTCTGTAAAAAGAATAATGATAAAGCTATTCATAGCACAGTTCCGAAGGTTTTTTCAGTTGAAAAAACTGTTTACTCTTGACATTTAATTTACGACTTCTAAGGGTCTATTTACAAGGGTTTGTGACCCCAGTTAAGCAGGATAATCCTATTGTTCGCAGCCCTAGGTGGGTAAGATTTGCACATGACAGTTTTATTTTAATATCATTGTGTGGACTTCCAACTCTATATTAATTGCATTATGAAACGAAGTGCCGTGTGATTCCCGGCACCAATAGAAAAAATAATAGAACCACTCCATCTCTTTCCCATGGATGTCGTAAAAGGCGACTAATGGGTAGGCTTATAAACTACGGATTCTTCTTT
This sequence comes from Amyelois transitella, assembly GCF_032362555.1. Lineage (NCBI taxonomy): Eukaryota > Metazoa > Arthropoda > Insecta > Lepidoptera > Pyralidae > Amyelois > Amyelois transitella. The sequence goes on along the minus strand of NC_083519.1, from coordinate 2,158,992 downwards.
TAGACGATGGGCTAGCAACTTATCACTATTTGAATTTCAATTCTATTTCAAATCTGAATAGCTGATAGTAGCCTGTCAGTCTTTTCAAGACTGTTGGCACTGTCTACCCCGCAAGGGATATAGACGTGATTATATGTATATATGTATGAAACGAAAAACGAGGTAACAGTGCAAATTAATATATCTCTTAGGGGCAGTATTGAGCCAACATTTAACGACTGGGTTAAAAGACCGATCAGAATGCTCGGTAGCTCTGTCTTGAAAGGAATCGAGGGTCAGTTGGATGGTTCAGTGATGGAATTGGGATGCATACATACAGACATATGTATATCTCATTTATATCTATAAGGCTAAACAGAGACAAAAGAGAAGAAACTCCAAAAGCTACGTTCTGCTGGATAGCTCAATGATGGAGTTGGGATAGTGACAAGTTGATAGCCCACCGCCTAAAATAATAAGAATAATCTTTAATTTACAAGCGTTTCGGTAAGTTACTAGATTGACATTCACAAATTTGCCGCAAAAAGGAGGTTAGAGAATACTTTTTTTAACGTGTAAATTGACCTTCGTCTACTCATCTGGCTTAGGGAAGCTGGACAGGTTATGTGGGACTTGAACCAACCACAAGGTACCATCGCCTACTGCTACCGGAGCGTGGGCTACCGTGGCTACCTTCGCATCCCGGCCGCTAGCCTGAACCTACCTATTTATTTTTTACAAATGTATCAATTGATTTGATATTAACGATGCTATGTTTTTTGTTTCAGGTATGTATATTTTCAAAATGACTTCATTGCAAAATATACTTTCGGGCTGAATCTTGGTGTAAGACTTTTCATTCGCACTTTTTTACAGTTCTTTTATGATTTTTTAAGTAACCTTAGATAAAATTGACGCAGAAAATATACACACACACATAGATTGATTGCCAAATGCATCTTCTGAAATATGATGTACGAGAATGAGAAGGCTAATACATAAAGCCTTTCCTCATACATCCAAGGCAACATAAACTTTGTACTTACAAAATAAATTAAGCGTAAATAAAAATATATGAGAGGCACACCAAAACCATATAAGAATATTACCCGCTCTCCCACGAATAAATCAGATCGGGGTTTAGTGAAGCATTTCTTTGGCAAAATGCTGCCTTGACTTATAACAACGAATATGTCTGACCTACATATTACATCGCTCCCTTTGGTTACGAGTTACGAAGGCTGAAAGTGGTTGATATTCATCCCCGCCTTTCCATTTTTGTTGCGGAAGTGTCGAATATTCAATGTGTATAGATAAAATACAATTTATTGTAATGAAAAACGTTTTTCCCATGGATGTTTTAAAAGGGGACTAAAGAAATAGGTTCCATCCTTGTCTGAATGAAATAAAAACAGTAAGCGCCAGCTCCCGCGTCAATTCTTAAAGTCAATCAAGGTAACACAGGCTCACAAACATGGGATTCATCTTTTTTGGCAATGGGTTGCTTGTTGCTATATAAATTTAATTTCCATCAATAAGCTATCCAGATGTCAAATTGTTAGCAAAATTTAAGTGCAAAATCAAATCAATTGGCGATCTACTAATTAGCGATCAGTATAAATTCCCACTCAACAAGGCGATTTGGCAGTTAAAACTAAAACGAATGAACCAAAGACATAGATCTTGCTAGATCCCATCAGTGTGTGCCAAATCGCGCCGAAAAGAGGCTTAAATAAATCTCTTTTACAGAAACTATTTCATATATCTGTTATTATCGTTACAAGCCTAAGTAAAAATTATAATTTAGTTATAGTATAGCTTACGGCACGGCTTCCTATAGCTTATAGAATACACGGCCTAATAAAGTGAAACTGTTTAAAATACAATAATTTGATATAAATTAATTTGAAAGAGCTTAAAAAAAAGCTTGGAAACAGACAGAGATGGAAGGCGCCTTTGTTCTATATAATTATACAGATATCCAATTCGCCTGGTCGACTTATGAGTGAGCAGAAACAAATTTCGGACATAATTTCGTGCGGTTTTCGTAATTCAAAATGTGGAGGGATCTATTTCCACGGAAGCTAAGCGGAAATGAGATGTGGAAATAAAAAAATCTGATTGGTTATTCAAAACTTATCTTATCTCGTCACCTCTTTGGTGGATACTGAATCTAATGGGAACTGACGGTATCTTACTAGGTTTAGTCTGTGGACTGATAGTTTAATAATTCACCATCGCTATGCAGTCAGCTGACGTACATTGCACTGCGACTAATTTGATTTGAGGCAAGAAGTACATAAAGTATTCAGCCGGGTTAGCTCTCTAAGGAATTACCTAGTTAAGATGTTTGACTTGTACTAAGAGCTGTTGAATGTTCTAGCAGTTTCCATAAAAAGCGTTTTATTTGGAAAACCTATCAGATTTAGGTATGCTTAAGGGTTCTAATCGTGAATTTAAAAAAATAAATAACATTTATTACACCATATTTTTACCTTGAATTAAGAGCATATAATGAATAGATTGATAAGCTTAGAGAAACTAATACCAGATCTATCCCCGAAGGATGGGACGGGCGACGCTGTTTTCATCGCGCGAAAAATGACGAGAAATTTTACGCGCAATAAAATCAGCGTCGCTTGTGATGAATGTTTGTTTGTAATATCTTTATAGCATTGATATCTTTATTATATGTCATTCGGGAGCTAGTAGTGGATTACCCCAATAGGAAACAGACATATAGTTCATCTTCAAGATTTCACGTTACGCTATTCAGATAGGCCTTTGTGCAATCAGTTTCTCTTATCATCTTCTTGTTTCCTGTACTTTGGGATTTGCATGCGGCTAATGACAAGGCGATTAGTGTGGCCACATTCTGGTTAGAATTATCAATACAATCTATACTTATATTATCAAGCTGAAGAGTTTGTATGTTTGAACGCGCTCATATCAGGAACTACTAGTTTGAATTGAAAAATTCTTTTTGTGTTGAATATACCATTTATTGAGGAAGGCTTTAGGCTATATATCATCACGCTGCAACTATAAGGAGCGAAGAAATAATGGAAAATGTGAAAAAAATGAGAAAATTATTCTCTTACATACATCCTTGAGTGCTTTAATGATGCCCAAAATAACTACGAGTATTCCACGCGGATGAAGTCGCGGGCACAGCTAGTAAGTAATACAACACAGTGTCCTTTTTTTTAAAACAATGTTTCATAAATTAATGTTCTTGTAAAACCTGGAAGAGATTCCATGTGATAAGGCAGCCTTTTGTACCTGAGGATAAATTTATTGTTATAATTATATGCGCAATAAAGCTTTTTCTATCTATCAACATGCATACATATAATCACGTATATATCCTTTGCGGGGTAGACAGACCCAACAGTCTTGAAAAGACTGAAAGGCCACGTTCAGTGGTATGGCTAAATGATGGCATTGAGATTCAAATAGTGACAGGTTGCTTGTCTATCGCCTACAAGAAGAATCGCAAGTTAATTAGCCTTCCATCTTGTCACCTTTTACGACAACCATGGGAAAGTTATACAAGTGGTCCTATCTTAGAACCACACGGCAATTTAGAACTTCTCTACTCTCAAGTGTAACAAAATGTGTCTAACATAAATAAGTCTTCTTAGAACTTCACTTCTTCCAAAACTCGGAGGAAGTTTCGCATCAAACTACGTTGTTACCACGTCGATTTCAATTACCTATAGGTTAGAATAGAATAGAATAGATTTATTTTCAAAATTGGTTACAATGTATCACTTATTGACGTCACATCAGTTAAATCTAATTTTAACTACTACCGCTTCCAAAGCGCATGTGTAGAAGAAGCAGCGGAACAAACTACACTGTAGAATTTTCATCGGATGTCAATATACATATATCTTAAATCTAAATCATGGACAAATGCACATTGTCTACATTAAAAAACATGAATGAATGTAGAACGATTGGCAAGAAATCAAAACATTTTAACAATTTACGAGGCGGTTGATGTAAACTAACGCGGAGCTACTTTCTATTTGATGGCGTCAACAACACACAGTCTTGATACTTTGTTCCAGATATTTTATGCTCGTTTTGATACTTGAAACACCTCGTAAACTTGAGTAACTTGAAGTTTTATCACTTTTTACTACACAACTAACGTCACCGTGGAATTATCTTGATAATTTTTATGACTGACAATAGATTTGTCGCGCATGCGCCGTCTGAAACACTTTTTCAGTTACGCTTGGCACGGGTAGCATTTAAAAATGTAAACCTTCTTCAGAAAACTTTATTTCCAACATTTCAAACAGGAACAAAATCCGTTCATGTCTTTTCGAAATTAGCGCACATACAGAGGCCGTCGGCGACTTCGTCCGCGTGGAATCAATCCCCCGGAACCCGAAAAAGTAGCATATGTGATGTTTTGGGTCTACAGCTATCTACATACCAAATTTCATCGTAATTGGTTTATTAGTGTTTTCGTGGAAGATTACCAAATATCCATATATACATACTTTCATTAAAGGCTTACTTATACTTGGGATTCTTCTTTTAGGCGATGGGCAAGCAGCCTGTCACTGTTTGAATTTCAATTCTATCATCAAGCCAAACAACTGAACGTGGCCTTTCAGACTTTTGAAGACTGTTGGCTTTGTCTGCCCCGCAAGGGTAAACACGTGACTATGTATGTAACCTGCTTTTTCAAAATCGGTTAAATTATTAAAATAATCTAAAATCTTCGTATGTGTAACAAATTTTTTGCTGAAAAACAAATCAGCAGCGAAACGCTAAATTATCATTACAGGCCAAATTGAGAACCACCTTTTTTTTGGAGGCATTCAAAACCAAAACATAAACACAAACACATTCAGAAGACAAACTGCGTGACTTTAAACATTTTTTTATAATAATTGTACAAGTAGTTTCATATGTCATTTTTTTCTTCTTCTCACTCGACCCACGGCTATAGTTAATGGGGGTGAAATGGCACAATATATTAGTTTTATATGTGCCATTCCCTGTCGGGTCGTATTTGCGGTGTATCAAACTAAAAATGGGCTTCAATGAGACTGCGTCCACTGCCAGACGATATAGCTTTATTTATGACGGATCTGTATAATAGTTTCTGTGATATTTCATGGCTTTATCTCTTTGTTGGTCTTGTTTTTGTTTACTTGTTGTGTTTAAAAGTTAGGCTGGCGATAAATAGTTCGTTGTATGAAGAACAGTAAGTATTTATCTGGTTCTATGTAATTTGAGCTAACCCCAAATCTAGATCAAGATTTTTGTTACTTATACTATGAAAATTATTTTTAATTTTATAAATAATTAGTACATAAATGCAACGGCGTAAAGGGTAGTATGAGGAGAAAGGGAGTAACCAGTGAGATGGCAATTGACAGAAGTAATTGGAAAAAACTAACATACTTTGGCAACTTACGCAGAAAGTGGGAAAAGGTAACGAAAAAGAAGAATATACAACAATTAGGACTAGCCAAACAGCTGAAGCCAAGCGGCTGAACGCGGTCTATCATTCTTTTCAAGACTGTTGGCTCTGTCTACCCTACAAGGGATATAGACGTAATTATAAACTCAGTAATACCATACATTTGTATCGCAAATATGCCAGCACAATATGTTATAAAGATAAATACATCTATTGTGTTCCAAAGTATATTTTGTAACTCGTGCCGCGCTCAACTTCGTTGTCCCAAGAATTTCCCAACCGAAGAGTTTTCAACGCAAGTCTTATGCAACTTGAAAGTGCAAAAGTTAAGCGATGCGGTGAGATGTTCTGTTTAATAGAATAAATCAAAAATACACATAAATTAAATCACATCTCTTTCCCGGGCAGAGACTTCACAATTCCGCTTGCCACGATCTCCGCATTCTTCCCTCGTTTCCTCCACATTTGACCACTTAAAATCCCCTAGAATTATGTATATTTATAAACATTATGTAAACGTAACGTGCCGTGTGGTTCCAGGCACTAATAACAAAAAGAATAGGACCACTCTATCTCGTAACCATGGATGTCGTAAAAGGCGACTTAGGGCATATAAAAAACTTGGGATTCGTCTTTTGGCGATGGGCTAGCAACCTGTCACTATTTGAATTTCAATTCTATCATTAAGTCGAACAGCTGAATTTTCTCAAGTATAGTTAGTGATTACTTTGTTACGGCAAATTGCGCCATCTCCCTTCAATTTTCCATCGATGTTATCCCTTAAGGAAACGGAGTCCTGAAGGAATGTCTCATTAACACTAACTGCGGGTAGCTCACATTAAGCTGACTAATTAAAGGACAGAGCTTCTGCCTCTCGGTGATGACTAACTTTTGCCCGCGTCTTTTGTTCGTTGAAGAAAATACTGCAGTGCAGTTTGTTACTGCTTCTAATTTGTTTGTTTGTAAATTCTTTATTTCATAGAAATTTACAATGTAACAAGAAAATAGTAAGCACATAGTCATAAAAGAAACAAATCACTTGCAATGGCGGACTTATCCCACGAAGGGATCTCTTCCAGTCAACCGGCAAACAATAAAGGAACTATTGTATTTAGCAGCTCTTTACCCTGCAAGGGCTATAGAAGTGATAATATGAATGTAATATGTATTACCTAATGCACTTATTAAGAAAGTTCACAAACGAACAAAATAAAACATGATCATTTCCCCAACTGCATTAACACACACAAGGTAAGGTTTACCTTGTGTGTGTTAATGCAATTAATGTTATACTTTGGTTTGTAAGAAGCAGTCAAAGTCAAGTCGAAGAATGGCGACAATTTACAAGCTATTGCGAGTATTTCTCACACTCGAGACGCGTCACAAATGCTGAAAAATAGTTTCACTAACGCACCGCCTCTGAGTGCCTTACATTTTTATTACTTACATCCAGGACTAATTTTGTTACTGGCTGGATTTGGTTAGATATTAAAAAATAAAACAAATGGAAATTGAAAAAAAGAATTGCAATTTAACTTGCATTATTCAGCTTTAATTCTTGTTCTATTGCTTTGCGCTACATGATTGAACAAAAATCGTATGTTTTAGGCAATGGTATTAATTAATGATCAAAGTTATTTATCAGTATATAGTAGATCTATAAGCGTGTAGGATACTTTAGGATATATTTATTCCAAATTCTATTAAACTTATGCCTTAAAACTAGTTTGATTTAAAAAAAATATTGATCACAATAATTTAAAAGACTTATAACTAAATTAGCTTCAATAGTAGTCGATTTGGCTTATAATTCGTCCAACCTAAGCTACGTTGGAAAGGTAATTAAAGAAAAATAGTTAAATTTCAATCTTAAAATTTCTTACATTATCGTCTTAGCAGGGAGCAAGAGTAATGTCCCTTCAATGTCGTACGTAAGTAGAGCAAATTAAGGGTATAATGGCCCAAAATGAGGTCACAATTCTTTCGATTGTCACCCCTCCGATGTTTCTGCTTAAATTTTATTCAGTTTTGATAGGAGCAATTCATCTTGCGAGATAAGGAAATGTATTCACTGTATTTTTATTCGGAGACACTTTAAAATTTCGTACTCATCAAGATGTTTCTTTGGTGAAATTTTTCAATGTGATTTTTTACAATGGAATTTTTGATAAACGTTAATATTTGATTTTTTTGATGACAATTCTATTTGGGACACCTTTAACATTAGTAAACTATATTTCTAACATAGAAAAAAACTAACATTTTAAAGTATATAAATATAATATGTGTGAATGACATAATTGCCTTCATTACATTTTACATCAAAGTTTGGCGTTAGCCGTAACTATAACGATTCCCACAATATGTAAAAATAATCAGAGCGTGAATCAATTTAATTTATATATGAGTACATATGAGTTGTATACTATAATACATATGAGTTGTATTGCGATTTTGAGAAGATTAAGTCATGGACACTCATTTAGTGACCTGAATGTTTTATTTATTTATTCATTTGAAACTTAGTTTCACAAAAAATTTATAATACAAATGGCTGACTTAATGCCGTTTGGCATTCTTTGCCAGTCTATTAGTTTAAAATAAAATTAAAACTTATAAATAGTTTTTGAAACTATTATTAATTTTCACATGCAAATATGAATATAACTCATTTTGATGAGTTACAGGCACTGGCATTAGAACCTGATACCACTCTAAATCACGAACTCTAAATCAACCACTCGCCCACTAACCACACCCTCACATTGTACTTAATATTTATAACTCCATCCCACGGCCATAACTCCAGTTTCAATTAAACCCGGACGTTTCAACAAATCCGCTCCATTTGACTCGCAGTCCGGTAATACGTCGAGAGAATTCTAGAGAATTACGCTCAGTTGGAAAAATGGATGCAACTGACGGACAAAGTGGACTGGCCGCTTTGTCTTACTCTCAGTGTGTGGTGGAGTTATTTTATTGCTGTACTTGCTCTTAATCCGTAAAATCACGAGTGATGTTAGGTTGTAAACTAGCGATAATTTGGACGGGCTGTTGTCATACTTGAAGTCTATATGAATTGGTGAAGTACATTTTTCAGATTGATCTTTAAGAACAGGTCAAGATGAAATTGGGATGTTTATTTATATTTTATGTTGGGGATGACCAAATAGGTTGGGTGAAAAAATGTTTCTTTTATTCTAATGTCTTTTCTAGAATAGTGTTTTGTTGGTGTCTCGTTTTGTCAGTGGAAAAGTAAAGACCGAATTTTCGGAAAAGTAAAGACCGAATTTTAGCAATCTCTGTATTTTATTTATTCCTGCCGCTATATTATAGAGGCATTTCAGGAACAAGGAGAGCTGGGGAAAACGAATACATAACATTTTAGTTATGAAATATTGATGGTATCAATGATATGTAATAGATTCGTTGACCTAGTATCGTATCCCAAGTCTTGAACATAGTTCGTCGTGATCCGTCCTTACCTTATTCAGTCCATATTTTGACTAGATATATATATATATATATAGTATTAGACTAGATATATATTACATTAATACGGTCAGGCACAGCTCTTTTCCGGAAGAAAACAAATTAGAAATACCTACATCATTCCATTTGATACTGGACTGACTATATTTCGGTTTTGGGTACCTTATGCCAAAACTTCTCCAATAAAGGCTAGTATTATCTATAAATAAATCTTTTGGGTAAAGCCTTGTTTCCACATTATTAAACAGATTAAAAATGAACGTCTCACCAACCTTTACCTCTAAAATGGTGCGGAATTTTTCTTAAAGGAATCATTTGCATATTTCCATGGGGCGCCGAGAATTTACAAGAATTATGACTTAGTATCTTCACTTTTTAAATGTAGTCTTATAATGGAATATTTTAGCTGTAACTTTCTTTTTAACCTCCGCTAACCGCAATCATTTTGCAAATCAAAAGACATAAGTTCTTTGGAGTAAAGGTCTTCTGTTAGTCGAGTTGGTATTTGGCGGATATGGTTAAAGTTATAACGTAACTTTTAACGGCAGGAAACGTATCATTTAAATGCGGTTTTTAGGATTCTTAAGTACATATCATCTATTCATATAATAACGTCTACATCCCTTGCGGAGTAGACAGAGCCAGCAGTCTTGAAATACTGAAAGGCCACGTTCACCCGTTAGGCTTAATGGTAGATTTTTTAAAGTACCTAGAAAGGAATATCATGCATAAGGTAAGGATTCTGTTACTCTTAGCGTAATTACTTGTTGTATCCTCACTTCTCCGGAGCGAAGCCTAGAATGGGCCTTTTGACCATGACCTCGGATTGGGTAAGTCAGGTTATGCGCAGCGACTTCCGTCTGACCTCCGTAACTTTTTCAGGGTAACTAAATGAGTGTTGCTTTTACCATTAACCTATTGGATAATGGTAAAAGCAACACTCATTTAGTGTGTTGTAAAAAGCTGTTAGGTGGATATCCCAATCGCTTTTTACACCCCTATGAAAGAGAGAGAGAGTGGTCTTATTTTAAAATCATCATGTAAGCTATATATACACCAATTTCAACTTACAGCCACCATTGAGACATTTATGTTAAGCCTTGAACCCTTTGCCGAGCCCAGGACTTGAGATTCACAGGCCACATTGCCACTAAGAAAAAGAGGTCTTGAAGTCCTAGACTAAATCGAACCCGGCTAAATTTAACCACAACAGCGCACTCCAATATTAATGGGAATCCACTGACATCTCCGTTTGTTTCAGTTCTGTTTTGCAATGTAAATTGTTTTGTAACGAAATTATTGCTAGGATCGACAAGAAATACACGTCTGCGATTTCAGATTGATCTATTTCTGTGTTCAATAATTGTATTGATATCTACTTTATAATTCACTTAAATTGTAAGAAAAACATACATACGTACATACATACATATGGTCACGTCTATATGCCTTGCGGGGTAGACAGAGCCAACAGTCTTGAAAAGACTGAATGGCCACGTTCAGCTGTTTAGCATAATGATAGAATTGAGATTCAAACAGTGACAGGTTGCTAGCCCATCGCCTAAAAGAGAATCCGAAGTTTGTTAGCCTATCCCTTAATCGCCTTTTACGACATCCATGGGAAAGAGATGGAGTGGTCCTATTCTTTTTGTATTGGTGCCGGGAACCACACGGTGTAAGAAAAACGTTGATTCGTACTTTTTTCACGGCCAAGCCACACACGTTTTGATTAAAATGAACGAGTTTGTGAAGTTAACCTGATAAAGTCTGATAAAGTCAGGGCGCATAGATCAAGAATCTTGTCTTTACATGAGATCTGTCTGACTATTTTTTCATATAAGTGTTTTAACTAAGGTGTAATGTCTACAGCTTGTAGTCTTCAGAGATTGGCTTTATTTTTTTTATCTTTTTATTTGATTAAAATGCAACAAAATGAGCTTTATAAGAGATCGGATAACTCGTCTTGGCAGATTATTTTGTTTTTTTTTTTTTCTTAACCAGACGTTACTTACGAACAAGGCAAAATATATATAGTAAAAAATAAGATAGGAGATCTACATTTGTGATAAAAAACTTATTGAAATAATAATTCTGTGCGGCGTGGTATAAACGTAGATGGACTGCGAACACGGTTTTCTACTCCAATAAAAATAGCAAAAGTGGACCAAGCGTCAGCCATTTTATTGATTAATGTTTGTGATTTGGAGATAATTAGTCATTTTCTGATTGGGAAAATCGATTTATTTCATGTGTTTGCTGTGTGTTTTAGGTAAAGTGACTACCAGTCAAGGTTTAAATTCTGCATTTAAAATGTATTTAAAACCGTCGAGCTTGCATGAAGAGAGTTATGAATGTGGATGAAGCAAAGGAAGTATGCAAGGATCGTGGCAAGTGGAAAGAGGTAGTCTCTGCCTACCCCTCCGGGAAAGAGGCGTGATTTTATGTATGTATTTAAAATGTAACTTATTTTGCAGATTATTTCGCTCTCGTGGGAAATCCCGTAAAAATATTGCTTGCGCGATGTAGAATTTGCACTATTATTGCTAATAATGAAAACAAATATCAGCCGCCTCTTATCGAATCCAGACTCTGTCCGGTAAACCATTGTATCACTGAAAGCCTCACTAGCTCTCCGACGCCATATTTGACTTTTTGCCATAACGTCCGTACATAAGTCCATTCCTGCTACACTTACGCCATCTGTCGGCGCCGTAAACTCCATCGCGAGTTGGCACTAAGCCGGCTTGCAGTATACGGTTTTTGCAGAATACCCACCGATATCGTAAATGCACAAAGATTTATCTCTTTTATAACTTTTGGTATTATATGATGGGTTTTGCAATCAACTTGAAACGCTGCCAAGGATTTCCTGTTAAGATTTTCAATTTTGTATGTCTATGATTTGTTTCAGACATTACTTACTGACCCGTTGTGGATCTTGGCTTTCGACAACAGAGGGGTTGGTGCGAATTTTACTCGATCAAACGCGTCGAGTAAGTTAACGCTAATTTGTATGTAATTTGATCGGCGCCACCTAGTGGTAACGCGATGGCACTAATGCAATTCCATACAAATTCGTGATTACTTGCTCGATGCATTTGATCGAGTAAAACTCTCACTAACCCCTCAGATAACACAATTTCTTGCAATTCTTCATCAGCTCAGCTCTATATTTTAGGTAATTAAAAACTTCATCGCTTCGATAATAACTGGAATCAAATACAATATTGTAATCTCTCGCATTTATGTTATAAGTTAGGATATTTTGTAAGCATCCGTCCGTGCTTCAAAATAAGCTGATTATAGTAAGTAAGCCGGTTTCCCTTTATTTTCCAAACCACAGACTCTTTACGGGAAATGGTTGGGTTATAGTTACTATTCATACTCGTAGTAATAGTTATAGTTTATTACTTCTGGTAATATTTTGATATCAAATTAATACTTAAAACTAAGTTAACTACCGCTTGCAAAGCGTCAGTGCAGAATTAGCGGTTACAAACTGCACTGCAGCATTTTCTTCAAAAATGTCAAGTTCACAATTATCCAAACTTAGAATTAGAATAAAAATGTACACGAGAAAATATACTGTTGTGATTAATTGATTTAATTGAAATCTAAAAGATAGCGTTCAAGCACTTGATGAAAAATAGTAAAATTATCTTTTGATGAATTGAAACTGCACTTTGAACTTAAAAACATGAACTTTATTTACGGATAATATTTGTACTAAAAACATATTTTATAACTTAATAGAATTCCAAGAGAACTGAAATAAAAATCTTTTTTTTTTTTTTTTTTGTAAGTGGCCAGTTGTAACCATTGTAACGAAGTAAAAGAGTTTTAATTAATATTCATTTTAAATTATAATAAACAGGAGAGGACTTTCCTCTCATGGATCTACTGGAAGAGATTTCTTTTGAAATAAGTAGCACATTTGTACTAGAATTACTGTAATAAATGCTCCTGTATATAATTTTGTGTACATAAATAAATAAATAAAAAATAATAATATGACGTATATGCTATACAAAATAAGAGTCCAATAATAGAACAGCTTCTCTAATTATTTTATTTTTGTTACGTGACTTATTTTTTTTCCTCGTGTACAGAATACGTTTAGGATTTTGAGAACACACGTTCCACCTTAAGCCTGTAATCCGCATAACTTCATGCCATTTACTTGTTCCTTTATCAATCGCCCACTTCATTTTATATTATTTTATACTACCTTTTGCGCGGGACTTCGCTCCCGTGGGAGTTCAGATTTCCAGAAAAAAAGCCTGTGTTATTCTTAAAGGTCTATTCTATCTGTGTACCAAATTTCATCAAAATCTGTTCAGCACTATTTAAGTTTAATCATTACAAACATAAAGAAATAAAATATTTTCTATTTATTAACAGTACAGTTTTCATTTATGTAATAAAAATATTTTCTTTTTAACTTTTAAATATAAACTTTCACACACTAAATTATATAAAGAATAATGTTTTTAATAATGGTTTAAACTTTGTTGAAAGTGCATTTTTTGACTGGGTAAAAGATTTCCAATATGTGTAATGAACAGACTGAACTTACTTCAAAGCCATCAAAAAAAGCTACAAAATCCCGTATTTCAGTCAGCTTTTCGCCAACGAAGCTGTTTGGCAAATACAAATCAAGTCTAAAACAAAGTTGGAAAATTTAGCCATCTTGAATTTAAATAGCTTAGCGAGACGTTAAATGCATTTCAATTACGTAAGTAAGTCTTTGTGGAACGAATTACCATTTATTTATTTACTAGCTAACGCAGCTCTCTTTTAAATCCTTCGCCGTAGTCTAAACTATATGTATGGAAAATATCATCAAGATCGGTTTAGCGGTTTTGACGTAAAAGATGGACAAAATCACATTTTCACATTTATAATACGAGAATAGATATATGGATTCTTCTTTAAGACTGTCTAATTCAATATCTTTTCATGATATCGTAAGAGGCGATTAAATGAAAATAACATTCCCGCGCAATCATATAACGATAATGCTTACAGACTTCATGTACTATTATAAAGTTATTAAAACTATTATATATAATATTATAAAGCTGAAGAGTGTCGGTTTGTTTTTTGTTTGAACGCGCTAATCTCAGGAGCTACTGGTTCGAATTGAAAAATTATTTTTGTGTATAGTAGACCATTTGTTGAGGAAGTCTTTAGGCTATATTACATTACGCTTCAACAATGAGGAGCGAAGAAATAATGGAAAATGTGAAAAAAAAACGGGGAAAATTATTCATCCTTGAGGGCTTCAATGATGCCCAAAGTAACTATTCCACGCGGACGGAGTCGCGGGCACAGCTATTACATACATAAAATCATGTTTCTTTCCTGGAGGGGTAGGCAGGGACTACATCCACGATCCATGCATACATACAGATTTGTAAATCTTTTCGTGCAAGCTTGTTGGTTTTGGGTATTTTTGACCTGACCTTCAGTTACGTAACTGATCCGATCAAGGTACGTTTGGTTAGGCCTACTACAGACTACTTAGGTACATTACATACTTGCGGGGCAGACAGAGCCAACATGCTTGATAAAACTGAATGGCCACGTTTAGCTATTTGGCTTAATGATAGAATTGAGATTCAAATAGGGACAGGTTGCTAGCCCATCGCCTAACTAAGAATCCCAAGTTTGTAAGCCTATCCCTATGTCGCCTTTTACGACATTAATGGGAAAGAGATGGAGTGATCCTATTCTTTTTGTATTGGTGCCGGGAACCACACGGCACAGGTACATTAAATTGCAATAAATAGATATTCCCATTGGAGCGAATCCTCGGTATAAAACTAATGTCTGAACGACAGCCATTGATATTTTATACAAATAAACTCGAAGAGTAACTTATCTTTCAACGCAATATATTGAGGAAATGAGCCTTTTACGTTAAGAGGCAAAAAGGCTATAACAGCTTATGAGCGTCAGTTCAGACGAACCAATTTATCGTCGATAAAATTTTTATGAAAACAGGCTTTGGGCGTGTAAATATAAACATATCATTATTATCGTTATATATTTAAATACACCAAAAATCTAAACATATAAAAAAGACGTTGATTGACCGATTAACTGACTGGGTCTAGCGAAAAGAAATTCGGCATGTATAAACGTTCCTTATTTAATTTAAGGGTGCACTAAAAGAGCACTTCTCTAAAATATCCGCGAGTATGAAAATATGATAGATAAAACTCTTTTTTTCACCATAAAAGTAAAACATACAAAATAGCACAAGTCAGATAGAGACAGGTACAAAGGCGGGTTTATCGCTAATGCAGTCTCTCTCTCTCTTTCAGTCAACTTTTGGGTGGAAGGAAACCAAACAGGACATTGGCGTTGGCGCAGAGCAAGATAAATAAGCGGATTTTTTTGTTACACGCGGTCGGAGTCACGGCCGTAATCTATGTAATAATACGCCGTTTGAAACATAAGCCTATCCCTTAGTCGCCTTTTACGACATCCATGGGAAAGAGAAGGAGTAGTCCAATTTTGCCAAGGAGTGCCGGTAACCACACGACACATTTTATATATTAAATACAAGCCGAAGGCAAGTTGTGGGTCCAATTTGCATATTTTCTTCATATTGACCTTAGTTTAAACGAATTAACTTACGTTAATCATTTGATTATATTTATTGAGGACGTCCTAATCAAATTTAGATTGTTTTTGAAAATTTGTTTGCAAGTACAACACAGTGTGCAAATATTTGCCAGAAGATTTATGTAAAGAGTTTAAAGGAAAAAATTCTTGATTTCAAAGAAACTTCCGGTTCTTTTTTATCGATAAACGTGATAAGGCAGTGATGTCTTGATTATTCTAAAATAAACAATATTAAATTATTTTTAGGTTTCTAAAGAAAATGTACCTATAAGTATCCTTCAAATTTTCAGTTCTAACATCTAGTATAACCTGCCTTACATCTTGACGGCCTCTGTGGCGCAGCGGCAGTACACTTGTCTGTGACACCGGAGGTCCCGAGTTCGAATCCCGGCCAGGGCATGATGAGAAAAGAACTTTTTCTGATTGGTCTGTGTCTTGGATGTTTATCTATATAATTATTTTTTATAAAATATAGTATCGTTGAGTTAGTATCTCGTAATACAAGTTTCGAACTTACTTCGAGGCTAACTCAATCTGTGTAATTAGTCCCGTATATATTTATTTATTTCAATCTGATAACAAGACCTTAGATTTCATAGTAGGTACCCGAAACCGCCGAGCTTGCATGAAGAGAATTATGAATGTGGATGAAGCGAAAGAAGTGTGCAGGGATCATGGCAAGTGGAAAGAAGAAAGTATGCCAGAACAAAGGTCTCCAAGAGGTGTATTGTAGTAAATTAGTTTAAAAACTACAGTTGTTGTATACTTAATGTTGTATCGTTCCTAAGAGAATGTAGTTCCTTCACAGTTTACGCATTGCGACTCTGTGTATTGTGTACTTCTATAACTTTATGTTGAGTTACTTTGATGATGTAATCTTTATTTGCGAGTAACAACATGTTATATTCATGTGCCGTGCCGTTAGTTAGTTAGCCCATCGCCTATAAGAAGAACCCCATGTTTGAAAGCCTATCCCTTAGTC
This sequence comes from Amyelois transitella, assembly GCF_032362555.1. Taxonomy (NCBI): domain Eukaryota; kingdom Metazoa; phylum Arthropoda; class Insecta; order Lepidoptera; family Pyralidae; genus Amyelois; species Amyelois transitella. The sequence continues at coordinate 2,142,457 of NC_083519.1, read as the reverse complement.
GCCTTTTACGTCATCCATGGGAAAGAGAAAGAATGGTCCAATTCTTCTTTTTTATTGGTGCCGGGAACCACATGGCAAGATACATCATACTAAGCAGGGGAAAATGCAATTACATGTTTCCTACGCTCCTGCCGTTTTAAATAACATGCAAATCCTTTGTCCTTTGTACAAGTGATGGCAAAAAATCAGACCCCCTATAACTATCGGTCGTATGGAATTTTGCATCACAAACGGTCCTATCCAATTTATTTTAACTAAGGTACGGCATCGGAGGTAACTTTGGCAGTTTTTTGTACATTTGCATATTTCCCGGCGCTACAGTGTACGTAAACATGTACATTAATATTTATAGGTTTTGGTGGCACGGGTGCGTTTATGATTTTTGTTAAGGGTTATTACATACATACATATGGTCACGTCTATATCCCTTGCGGAGTAGACAGAGCCAACAGTCTTGAAAAGCTAAGCCTATAACAATGGTGGAGTCATCAGGTGGAAGAAGCGGGAGAGATCTGTTGGTTTCTTTGCAAGTGGAAATCCATATTCTCAACCTGCCCCAATGGGAAATAGGCGTAATGATATATACTTATAACCATTGACATATTTGACTAACTCATGTAATGTGCCGTGTGGTTCCCGGCACCAATACAAAAAAGAGTAGGACCACTCCATCTCTTTCCCATGGATGTCGTAAAAGGCGATTAAGGGATAGGCTCACAAACTTCTTTTTAGGCGATGGGCTAGCAACCTGTCACTAGTTGAATCTCAATTCTATCGTTAAGCCAAATAGCTGAACGTGGAAAGATTTCTCCAAAAAAGTAGACCGGAACAGAGGAGTACGCAGAGTCAGGTTGTCTGCAGAGCGAAGAGAACGGGAATGGGCGGAACTCAGAAGCGGGAATTTAGATTTTAAGTAAAGAGGAGAGTGAGCATCATTGAGTAGAGAGTACAACAAACAAAGAATTCTGGCTTTACGACGTTCAGGAATAGGAAGCCATGATAACTGCGAACGAAAAGAAGAAATATGATCGTATTTACGGATATTAAAAATAAAGCGAATACAGTTGTTGGCTAATCTATTGAGTTTAATGAGAAGGACTTGAGTAAGATCGCAGTAACACACGTCGGCATAATCTATAGTAGGAATGACTAAGGATTGGACGAGGGAGATTTTGGTTCTCAGAGGAAGGAAGTTCTTTAGTCTATAAAGAGAACGAAGCATACCAGTCACTCTACGGCAGACCTCAGTGACGTGAGGAACCCAGCTAAATGTTGAGTCGATCTGCAGTCCAAGGTCTTTTACGCTGGGGCAGTAAGGGATCGTAGCATCATTAAATTTAACGGGATTGATAGCCTCGAAATTAATTTTACAAATTTGCCGGGAGCTTCCTATAATTATAGCCTGGCATTTACCCGGGTTTACAACTACTCCGTACTTAGTCGACCAGTCTGCAACCTTTTCACTGTTTCTTAACTTTAATGCCATTATTACATAAGCCATCCAGCGAAACGTGACCTTCTTGTTATGTGACTTTTGACTCAGTTTACCCCGTACGGGATAAAGACCGTATTTATGGATTCGTTCTTGCTCTAACCTAAACCTAAAGTCGAGAACCTTAATAACCATTCAGCTTTTAGTCATTCAACCAACGACCATTTAGCCACTGACGCTCTGATTAAGAAATGATGACGATCATATAATTTTTAATTACTATTTAAAACCATTTGCAAATTGAAGGGCTGACCCGGCATGATTTGTATAATCCATTTTGTTCATAAATAAATTGTCCATGATTTATAGACTAACCAACCCCTGTTTCAACAAAATGTTGACTCGGCCGTTTAATTATAATGATTTAGTGAAATTTAAGATTGCTAATCTCTCTAAATTATCTGATTCAGATTGTTAGTGTGTACACATTGAGGCCTAAAGTTAGTGCATTTTTACTTTTGTATACTTTTAATTAACCATAATCCTATATGGATTAGATTCCACTACAAACCTGATTGAATCAATTGGGTAAGTCAGATTTTTACACAAAGTGGCTCCGTCCAATCTTCGCAAACTTTGCAATGAAACATAACTCATATTGGATTGTGGCGACATTCCCAAACGTAACACGCCATCGGCCAATCACAGTCAAGCATGCAACATCATCAGCCAATGACAGCGAAAAGTCTAAACCGCGCAAGCAAATATTAATATTTAATGGATTGGAGCATAAATACAAACTCTGACTCAACATTATCTGTCGCGTTCGGTTCCTTAGACATAACACCAGAGCCTGTTAGAAGATCTTTACTCCCGCTACAGGATCGGGGTTTGTGCGTGCTGATTTCCTCACGATGGTTTTCGTCACAGTCATACTTACGATATGTAAGTACCTACTTAACTCGGAAACAGTCATTGGTACATATTCACTATAAGGATAGAACCTATATCATGATTTTTGTTCGAGGAGATTGGATTATTGCATATAAACATTATAATATAATAACCTTTCCTAGGATAATGAACAAAAGGCGGCCTTCATGAATTATGCAATCTCTTCCAGGCAAGTACTCAGGTTAGTACTTCAAGTACCTTATCCATTCGATCACCGATTCCGGTGAAATTTTACAAGAAATGTATCAAACAGAGTAAGTAATAAAACCGAAATAACTTGAAATATCAAACGTGATTAAGTAACGCGGGCTTTTGTCTCATTTAATATCTTAAGTGGTCGCGGGCAATTTTACAAAAAGCAAAAAAAAAAAGAGAAAATCCCAAGTAATTTGCGGGCTCCACTTGGCTATAAATGAAATGAAAATTTTTTGACGAGAACAAAAAATGCGTTCAGATTGCCCCCACTTCAAGGAAGCTTTTTGAAGATGAGCTTTCTTATTTATGGCGCTAATTTGCGGGTGTCATTAGGATGTGCTGATTATTATTATGTCACGTGTTAACAACGCTGTGTTTTGACTTTTGTCCCTCCATTGTAGGGGGGCGCTCCGTCATTGAATTATTGTGATTTAGTAAACTAACAATACTTTTCTTTTGTTTCAGGTAAGTTTTACTCCAAACTGTGAAGACATGGTGAATACTACAAAAAAAATTGTTAAAGTTTCATTTACAAATAAAAATTTGCGATATCATTATTCTTTCGTTTTTCGCAAAATTTACATTCATATTACATTCATTACATAAAATTGTACATACATAAATATAATTACGTCTTTATCCCTTGCGAGGTAGGCAAAGCTGGCAGTCTTGAAAATTCAGAAAGGCCACATTCCGCTATATAGCTTAGTGATGAAAATAATGCTAATGATGGCTTAGTAAAATATCACATTCCTTAAACAAAAGTTTATCAAATTTGTAGATTCACAATCAAATTAACGTAAAAATATCTTCTGGAAAAAATACAACCCTATAATCTTTAATACATCATGCCACAATAACATTCAATTTTATTTCAAGTTATTACCTATATTTCGTACCGTCGTCGTGGTCTGTGGCACCAATATCAAGAATTACGTTCGCATTTTACGACTTATATCTACTCAGTTTATGACACGTCAGTTGAAAATTTACCGCACCACTCACTCACGACAGTTTTAAATTGTATGTTGACGATACAGTCTTGTTGGCAATGTAGTCTTTTAGTTTTATTTCGCTCACTATAAAAACATTACATGATTCAACAATATTTATGTCTGACGAGTTAAAAATATAGCTAAATAGCTTCAGATGCGTGGAAAAAAA